>NC_045966.1:35178815-35478815 GCF_010909765.2 Amblyraja radiata | reverse complement strand
TCACCCCCCAGGACATCCCAGAAGGCTCTAAGGTACTCCACAGTCAGCCCATCCAGCCCTGGAGACTTGCCCCCCTTGAGCTGGTGCAGGGCACCAGTCATCTCCTCCAGAGTTAGGGGATCATCCAGGTGTTCAGCCACATCATTGCACACAGCAGGTAAGCCCTCCCACAGGACCTCTTGTGCCTCCCCACTCGATGTGCCTGCCGAGAACAGAGTCTTGTAGAAAGACCCAACCGAGGCACCAATGCTCTCTGGGTCTGTGACAGAGGAGCCATCATCCGCAAGCAACTCAACAAGCTGCCTGCGGGCTCCTCGCCCCTTCTCCAGAGAAAAGAAAAAGGGGGAGGCGCGGTCCAGATCGTGTAACATCTGGACTCGCGACCTCACATACGCACCCCAGGCTCTCCTAAGCTGCAAGTCCCTCAGTGCTCCCTTCTTCTCCTGGTATTCCTCCCACTCACATGAAGCCCCACCAGTCTGATCCAGACGTGCCCCCGAGTCGAGCAACTCTCTCTCAAGCCGTCCGATCTCAGAGTTTCGCCTCTTAGTCGACCCCCTCGTGTAGTCCTGGCAAAACAGACGGACGTAGGCCTTCCCCACGTCCCACCACTGCCTTAGGGAAAGGAAACGCCCCTGCCTCTCTCTCCACCTCGCCCAGAACTGCCTGAATGAATCCTGGAATCGGCGATCCTCCAACAGCTGGCTATTAAAATGCCAGTACGCGGACCCAGCCCGTGTGCGCATCGGGATAAAATCCACTCGCACCAGGCAATGGTCCGAGCATGGTGCCGGCTGCATGGAGGCCGCCGAAACACAGGAGACATAGGCCTTGGACACGTATAGATGATCAATACGGGAACCACCACCCTCAAACCTGTACGAGAAGGCGTTAGAGTCGGGGTGGAAATTCCGCCAAGCATCTACCAGCTCAAAAGAGTCCACCATCTCCCTTAGAGTCTTTACTGCACCCGGGTCACGCTGAACGCCAGAGCGATCTCTTGCCTCGAGGGCACAATTAAAATCTCCCCCAAGGAAAACACACTCCCCACGGTCGATAGTATTCAACAACGTGGTCACTTCCCTTGTTAAGCGCGTCTGCATTACGCCGATCTTGGGGGCGTACACATTAATGAAGTGTAATGGCACGCCATCCAAGCGCACGGCCAGATACAGCAAACGGCCTGGTACAATGCTCTGCACTTTGAGGATCTCTGGCTGGAAAGACGGGGCCAACAGGAAGGCCACTCCACTCGAATTGGAGCTGAGATGACTCATGTAGACCCCCCCCTCCCACTCCAGGAGCCAGGTGGGTTCATCACTAGCCACAGTGTGTGTTTCCTGCAGGAAGCTCACCGCATACCTCCCGTCCCTGAGCACTGAGAGATGGTGAAACCTACGGAGAGACCCCCTGCCCCCATTGATATTCAGGCTGGCTATAGTGAGCTTCATTTTGAGAGTACACTAGATCTTTTACCCGCTCCCGGTGAAGGATTGGAGCCGCCCCTAACCTTCTGCCCTCTCTTTAGGGTCTGAAAAAGCTCTTGGAACTGGCGCCTCTCATTTCTTATTAGCCCCGCCTCATTCCCCTTCTTCTGAAGGATGGCATGAATGGACTGCATGGGCGCCCTCAGATCCGACCAGCGGTCGACAGCCAAATCCACCTTGTTCCTACTCCCTCTAGTGTCCTTTAAGAACTTCCGAAGTTCCCAGACTTCGACAAGCCGAGACACGGGGCCGCGGGTGGAGCAGTCAGATAAATCACTGTCGATGAACTCCGCGTACCCCACTTCCTCGCACTCAATGTCCGAGCCCGAAGTTGGAAGATTATTACTCTCAGCCGCCTCACTCACCCCTCCCTGTGAGGTGAGCATTTCAGCCACATCACACAGTCCCTCCTCTGTCATCATCCCACACAGAGCCTTGGGGTACCCCCACTAGTCACTGCCTGCATTTTGAAAGGAACCCGTTAATCCCTACTCTTTGTTTCCTATCTGCCAACCAATTTTCTATCCGTCAGCACTCTACCCTATGTACCCTAATTTTGCCCACTAATCTCCTATGTGGGACCTTATCAAATGCTTTCTAAAGCTTTTACTATCCTCCTTTATATTCTTGGCTGGCTTACCTTCGTACCTCATCTTTTCTCCCCGTATTGCCTTTTTAGTTATCTTCTGTTGCTTCTGTTGCTCTTTAAACATTACCCAATCCTCTTGCTACACGCTCATCTTTGCTACGTTGTACATCTTCTCTTTTATTTTTATTTTTATATGGTCCCTGACGTCGCTTGTCAGCCATGGTCGCCCCTTACTCCCCTTGGAATCTTTCTTCCTCTTTGTAATTAACTGATGCTGCACCTTCTGTATTAATCCCAGAAAAACCTGCCATTGTTGATCCATTGTCATCCCTGCTACGGAATCGTTCCAGATAACTGACCAGCTTTTTATAACCTACGGACCTATCTCCAAAGTTGTATTATTGGTAAATTACTCCATTCTTCTTTATCGTGCCTTGGGTTCCAGTACCAACTTGATTTTCCTTGTCTACCTGCATTTTGAAATCTCCAAAACAACCACCTTTACTACATGCCAATTTTAACTCCCGATTCAACTTGCACCCTATGTCCAGGCTACTGTTTGTGTGCCTGTAGATAAGTTCCATTAGGGTCTTTTTACCCTTGCAAGTCCTTAGGCACTCCAATACACCTGGACTATTTCTGACACTTCCCTACCATTCCTTGACCTCACTATCTCCATCGCAGGTGATAGACTTCTGACCGACATCCACTATAAACCTACTGACTCCCATGGCTATCTGGACTACACTTCTTCCCACCCTGCTTCCTGTAAGGACTCTACCCCCTACTCCCAATTCCTCCGTCTACGCCGCATCTGCTCCCACGATGAGGCATTCCACACCAGGGCTGAAATGTCTAAAATGTCCTAATTCTTCAGGGAACGGGGGTTCCCCTCCTCCACCATAGATGAGGCTCGCACCAGGGTCTCCTCCATACCCCGCAACACTGCTCTCTCTCCCCATCCCCGCACTCACAACAAGGGCAGAGTCCCCCTGGTCCTCACCTTTCACCCCACCAGCCGTCACATACAACAGGTAATCCTCCGTCAGTTTCGCCACCTCCAACGTGACCCCACCACTCGCCACAGCTTCCCATCTCCCCCCATGTCTGCCTTCCGCAAAGACCGCTACTTCTGTAACTCCCTTGTCAATTCTTCCCTTCCCTCCCGTACCACCCCTCCCCTGGCACTTTCCGTTGCAACCGCAAGAGATGCAACAGCTGTCCCTTTACCTCCCCCCTCGACTCCATTCAAGGACCCTAGCAGTCGTTCCAGGTGCGACAGAGGTTCACCTGTATCTCCTCCAACCTCATCTATTGCATCCGCTGCTCTAGATGCCAGCTGATCTACATCGGTGAGACTAAACGGAGGCTGGGCGATCGTTTCGCCGAACACCTCCGCTCGGTCTGCAAGAACCTACCTGACCTCTCGGTGGCTCAGCACTTCAACTCCCCCTCCCATTCCCCGTCCGACCTCTCTGTCCTGGGTCTCCTCCATGGCCAGAGTGAGCAACACCGGAAGTTGGAGGAACAGCACCTCATATTACGCTTGGGGAGTCTGCATCCTGCGGGCATGAACATTGAATTCTCCCAATTTTGTTAGCCCTTGCTGTCTCCTCCCCTTCCTCAGCCCTCGGGCTCCTCCTCCTCCTTTTTCCTTTCTTCTCCCCGCCACCCCCCATCAGTCTGAAGAACGGTTTTGGCCCAAAACGTTGCCTATTTCCTTCGCTCCATAGATGCTGCTGCACCCGCTGAGTTTCTCCAGCATTTTTGTGTACCTTAGTTCCTCCATACTGACTCCACATATCCTGTTTCAATATCACCCCTTGCAAGGGACTGAATTTCATTCCTCACCAACAGAGCTACCCCACCCCCTCTGCCCACCTGCCTGTCTTTTTGATAGGATTTATACCCTTGAATATTCAGTTCCCAGCCCTGGCCCTCTTGCAGCCATGTCTCTGTAATTCTCACAACATTATACTTGTCCACTTTATTTCTTATACTTCACTCATTCATACACAACACTTTGACCTCAGTTTTCACCTCCCCTCTCGCACCGCTCGCAATTGGCCCTGACCTTACTCTCTTATCCCTTCTCGATCTTTCCTTCCCATGAATTCGGGAGTTTTTGTAACTTTTCCTGTATTCACTTCCCCTTCAACTCCATCTTTGTACTCCCAATTTGTCAATCCCTAATTACATATCTTTCAAATAGGGATATGCAGCCAATAATTTGAAGACAAGTATTGGTGACTTTCACGAACTGGTAAGTGAAAGTAGTGAACTTCCTAGGGGCTCCTCCTTACTTTTTACTAGTAAAATATACATCTATCATAACCCAATTGTAATAAAAAATGTATTCTTTATCCCTTTTTGTTGTTTGGTCCAAAATGACCATTCCATTAATGAAGACAAAAGAAACTGCAGATGCTGGAACCCTAAGCAAAACACAGTGCTGGTTTCAGGTGGGTCAGGCAGCGTCTGGTGAGCATCAGGTGATGTATCACTGGAGGACCCCGCTTCCGTCCACGGAATGTGTTTTATTCAAATAAATGAATCTTTAACTTAATTTAAACTTGTAGAGATGTTCCATGTAGTTTGCCCAAGGGTGAAATAGGTCTCCATGTTATTACCTTTAGCTTACTGAATGTGTTATGAACAATCACAATCTGGATGCGAGAAAGCAGTAGAATAAACTTATTATCACACTGAAACATAAGTTGCAAATTGCAGTGCAAAGTTATTACCTACAGAAATAAACTGATTTAAAGTATTGACTGGAATATAATTGTTTCTCTTCTTATAAGGAATAGATGCATTCGCCTATTGAATCTCAAGTGAAACTGACCTGAAATGGCAGAATTTGGTCCCTTAAAAACTTTACAATGTGTCTCAGGTTTCATTTTCTTCACAGGACTTGCTTATCCATTACAAAAGACCCCCTTTAGGGTGAGTGAAATTTATTGGACCCCAGTATTATTACTTAACTTGAAAGAGAGTTATGTTTGCAGGCAGCATGTTAGGTTTTGGCATTTGGGCATCAACTATGACAGTTAAATCATGAAACAATGACCCATCCAAATGTGTACTGGCATGTACCTGCTGAATGATTGTACAGCATGGAAACAGGCCCTTCAGTTCAACTTGCCAAGAGCGGAACTCGCTATCAAAACATGGAGCGGACGGGGGACACAATTTTTTAGCGGCCCCGCGCGCATGCGCACACTCACACACACGCGCGCGATGCTTCGGAGGCTCAATCCAGCGCTAAAAGCGGTGATTTTTAAATCGGGATCACAAAAACTTGGGGGGGGGATGTCCTCACTTCTCAAAACATGAGGGGGACGTGTCCCCTCTGGCCCCCCCCACGGGTTTTCCGCCCCTGCACCTTGCCACACAAGTTGACATGTTGAATTAGCTTGCATTTTGCCCATGCAATCCAGCTCTTCCTATCCATATATCTGTTCAAATCTATCTATTATTATATAAAACTCTCGCCCCATCCGTCCGACATCCGTCCGGCTGCCTTTCTGCCTTTCGATTCGTTCCCGCCGTGCGATGTCACAATGCCCGATGCTCGCAGACGTCCAATCGCGATGCCCGACGCTCGCAGACGTCCAATCGGAATGGATCCATTTACATGTACGGCTTCCGGCTGCATTTCTTCCTTTGATTCCCTGCAACTCCGAAACCAGACGCAGAATCGCCGACTTCTTTTCCATTTCGGTAGAGATTTCACTTTTCTTTCTAAGTATCCGCACCTCATTACATTTCGTCGTGTTTAAGTACACGTTTTTAATCAAATCCTCCCCCCCCCTCCCCCCACCCCAATATTTCAAAACTAAACTGGCTTCACACCCACAGAAGCTTCACCAGCCCCAGCCCCTGCTGAACGTTCCATCGTGTGAGTTCACAATGCCCGATGTTCACATATGTCCAATTGGAATGGATTCATTTACATATGCCTTTGCAGGAGCCCCAGCCAATGGTGAACGTTCCATCGTGTGATATCACAATGCCCAATGCTCAAATACATTGTTGCCATAGTGACAGTACAGAGAAGGTTCACCAGACTGATTCCTGGAATGTCACGATTTTCATATGAAGAAAGACTGGATAGACTCTCCTTGTACTCGCTAGATTTTAGAAGATTGAGGGGGTATCTTATAGAAACGTATAAAATTCTTAAGGGGTTGGACAGGCTAGATGCAGGAAGATTGTTCCGGATGTTGGGGAAGACCAGAACAAGGGGTCACAGTTTAAGGATAAGGGGGAAATCCTTTAGAACAGAGATGAGAAAGACATTTTTCACACAGAGAGTGGTGAATCTCTGGAATTCTCTGCCACAGAAGGTAGTTGAGGTCAGTTCATTGGCTATATTTAAGAGGGAGTTAGATGTGGCCCTTGTGGCTAAAGGGATCAGGGGGTATGGAGAGAAGGCAGGTACAGGATACTGAGTTGGATGATCATCCATGATCATATTGAATGGTGGTGCAGGCTAGAAGGGCCGAATGGCCTACTCCTGCACTTAATTTCTATGTTTCTATGTTTCCCTCTCCTCACCCCTCTCCCACCCATCCCTCTCTCCCCCACCCCCCTTCCCACTCTACCACCACCCCCTTACCCCTACCCCTCTGTCCCTCTTTCACCACTCCCCCTACCCCTCCCTCCCCACTCTTCAACTTCTATCCCCTTACCCGATGCCTCTCCCTCCCCCACCCCTCTCTCTTCCGCTCCCTTCCCCTCTCTCACCCACCCCTTCCCCTACCCCTCTGTCCCTCTTCCACCACTCCCCCGTCCCTCTTCTACCACTCCCGCTAACCCTTCCTCCCTCCCCCACTCTTCCACTTCTCTCCCACTCTCTCCTCCCCCTCTCCCATCCCTCTCTCCCCCACCCCCGTTCCCTCTCTACCCCACCCCCTTCCCTCTCTCCCCCCCACCCCCTTCCCCTATCCCTCTGTCCCTCTTCCATCACTCCCGCTACCCCTCTCCTCCTCCCTCCCCACTCTTCCACTTCTACTCCCCCTTCCCCTCCACTCTCCCTCCCTACTCTTACCCCTCTCTCCCCCACCCCTCCCACCTCCCCTCCTTCCCCATCCCCCCTCCCCCACATCTCTCTCCCCATCTCTCACCCCCTACCCCGCTCTCCTTTCCCTCCCAAATCTGTCCCGTTTCCTCATCCACCTCTCCCCTCCCTCCCCTCTTCTCACCCCACCCCCCCCAAACGCCGTTGGGGAAACAGACCCAACGGGGCTGCACTTGGTCTAGTCTATCTTTAAAACTGTGTGCCTGTCGCCTGCCGTCCGTCCGGCTGCCTGCCTGCCTTTCGATTCGTTCCCGTCGTGTGATGTCACAATGCCCAATGCTCGCAGATGTCCAATCGCAATGCCAAATGCTCGCAGATGTCCAATCGGAATGGATCCATTTACATGTACGGCTTCCGACTGCATTTCTTCCTTTGATTCCCTGCAACTCCGAAACCAGACGCAGAATCGCCGACATCTTTTCCATTTCGGTAGAGATTTCACTTTTCTTTCTAAGTATCCGCTCCTCATTACATTTCGTCGTGTTTAAGTACACATTTTTAATCAAATCCTTCCCACCCCCCCAAAATTTCAAAACTAAACTGGCTTCGCACCCATAGAAGCAGCCCCAGCCCCTGATGAACGTTCCATTGTGTGATGTCACAATGCCCGATGCTCACATATGTCCAATCGGAATGGATCCATTTACATATGCCTTTGCAGGAGCCCCAGGCCACGGAGAACGTTCCATTGTGTGATGTCACAATGCCCAATGCTCACATACATTGTTGCCATAGAGGGAGTACAGAGAAGGTTCACCAGACTGATTCCTGATATGTCAAGATTTTCAAATGAAGAAAAACTGGATATACTCGCCTTGTACTCGCTAGATTTTAGAAGATTGAGGGGGTATCTTATAGAAACGTATAACATTCTTAAGGGGTTGGACAGGCTAGATGCAGGAAGATTGTTCCGGATGTTGGGGAAGACCAGAACAAGGGGTCACACTTTAAGGATAAGGGGGAAATCCTTTAGGACAGAGATGAGAAAAACATTTTTCACACAGAGAGTGGTGAATCTCTGGAATTCTCTGCCACAGAAGGTAGTTGAGGTCAGTTCATTGGCTATATTTAAGAGGGAGTTAGATGTGGCCCTTGTGTATGGAGAGAAGGCAGGTACAGGATACTGAGTTGGATGATCAGCCATGATCATATTGAATGGTGGTGCAGGCTAGGGACGTATGGCCTACTCCTGCACTTAATTTCTATGTTTCCCTCTCCTCAACCCTCTCCCTCTCCCACCCATCACTCTCTCCCCCAACCCCCTTCCCTCTCTACCCCACCCCCTTCCCTCTCTCCCCCCGCCCCCTTCCCCTACCCCTCTGTCCCTCTTCCAACAGTCCCTCTACCCCTCCCTCCCCACTCTTCCACTTCTCTCCCCTTACCCCACCCCTCTCCCTTCCTCACCCCTCTGTCTTCCCATCCCTGTCCCACCCCTTCCCCTTCCCCTACCCCTCTGTCCCTCTTCCATCACTCCTGCTACCCCACCCCCTCCTCCCCACTCTTCCACTTCGCCTCCCCCTTCCCTCCTCCCCCTCTCCCTCTCCTCACCCCTCTTCCATCCCTCTCTCCCCCCCCCTTCCCCTCTACCCCACCCCCTTCCCTCTCTCCCCCCGCCCCCTTCCCCTCTGTCCCTCTTCCACCACTCCCCCTACCCCTCCCTCTTCCCACTTCTCTTCCCTTAACCACCCCTCTCCCTCCCTCACCCCCCTCCCTTCCCCTCTCTCCCCCACCCCTTTCCCTACCCCTCTGTCCCTCTTCCACCACTCCCCCTGTCCCTCTTCCACCACTCCTGCTACCCCTCTCCCCCTCCCTCCCTGCCTCCCCTCTCTTCCACTTCTCTCTCCCCCCCACCCCTCTCCCCCTCCAATTCCACTCTCCCCCTCCCTCCACACTCTTCCCCCTCTCCCTCCTCTTCCCTTACCGTGCACAGTCTCTGTCTTTAAGAAGGAACTTACAGATGCAGGAAAATCGAAGGTAGACATAAAAAAAGCTGGATAAACTCAGCGGGTGCGGCAGCATCTATGGAGTGAATTGAATGGTCAACGTTTTTGGCCGAAACCCGGAAGAAGGGTTTCGGCCAAAAACGTTGCCCTTTCCCTTCGGGCCATAGATGCTGCTGCACCCGCTGAGTTTATCCAGCTTTTTTGTTGTTGTACCAGCCTCTCTCTCTCTCTGCCCTTCTCTCCTCTTTTGAATCATGCACGCCCGTTCCAACCCCTACCCCCCCCCTTCACCTCTCTCCCCCATCCTCTCCTCCCCCTCTTCTCCCCCCCCCCTCCCCCTCTCCCTCTCCACCCTCCCCCTCCCCTTCCGCACAAAATATTTTTTGTGGGGGCGGGTCCTCAGTGTGTGTGACTGTTTGTGGAGGCAGCCACGCGCTCTCCATTCAAGAAGACGCTCATCTGTTTGTGGAGGCGCGTGCTTAGTATGTGACCAAGGATCTTATAGCGGAGCTCTCCGCTACAAGATCTTTGTGTGTGACGACACACGCTCCCCACCCCCCCCCTCTTCCATCCCTCTCTCCCTTTGATGCAGGGGCCTTTGGTGCAGGAGGCGCGCGCATCATCTGAACGCTCAGCGAATATTCGAATTCTTCACTAACCGTCATTCTGACTTTGCTTGTGAAGAGAAAAGTCCTGAATTGCATTTGTCTGATGCAGGAAGATTGTTCCCGATGTTGGGGAAGTCCAGGACAAGCGGGTCACAGTTTAAGGATAAAGGGGAAATCCTTTAGTGCTGAGATGAGGAAAATATTTTTCACACAGAGAGTGGTGAGTCTCTGGAACTCTCTGCCACAGAAGGTAGTTGAGGTCAGTTCATTGGCTATATTTAAGAGGGAGTTAGATGTGGCCCTTGTGGCTAAAGGGATCAGGGGGTACGGAGAGAAGGCAGGTACAGGATACTCAGTTGGATGATCAGCCATGATCATATTGAATGGTGGTGCAGGCTCGAAGGGCCGAATGGCCTGCTCCTGCACTTAATTTCCATGCTTCTATGTTTCCCTCTCAGCACCCCTCTCCCTCTCCCACCCATCCCTCTCTCCCCCACCCCCCTTCCCTCTCTACCACCACCCCCTTACCCCTACTCCTCTGTCCCTCTTTCACCACTCTGCCTACCCCTCCCTCCCCACTCTTCCACTTCTATCCCCTTACCCGACGCCTCTCCCTCCCCCACCCCTCTCTCTTACGTTCCCTTCCCCTCTCTCCCCCACCCCTTCCCCTCTGTCCCTCTTCCAACCACTCCCCCATCCCTCTTCTACCACTCCCGCTACCCCTCTACCTCTCCCTCCCTCCCCACTCTTCCACTTCTCTCCCACTCTCTCCTCCCCCTCCTCCCATCCCTCTCTCCCCCACCCCCCTTCCCACTCTACCCCACCCCCTTCCCTCTCTCCCCCCACCCCCTTCCCCTATCCCTCTGTCCCTCTTCCATCACTCCCCCTACCCCTCCTCCTCCCTCCCCACTCTTCCACTTCTCTCCCCCTTCCCCTCCACTCTCCCTCCCCACTCTTTCCCCTCTCTCCCCCACCCCTCTCCCCCTCCCTCCCTCCTCCCCATCTTCCCCATCCCCCCCATCTCTCTCCCCATCTCTCACCCCCTACCCTGCTCTCCTTTCCCTCCCAAATCTATCCCGTTTCCTCCTCCTCCTCCTCTCCTCTCTCTCCCCTCTTCTCACCCCCCCCCCCCCCCAAACGCCGTTGGGGAAACAGACCCAACGGGTCTGCACTTGGTCTAGTATCTTTTAAAACTTACAATTGAAATCATTCCTACAGCCTCCTATGACAGCTCATTCCAGATGCAGAATATCCTCTGAACGAAAAGCTTGAACCTGAGGCCGCTATTAAACCTCTTCCCTCTCATCTGCCGTGTATGCCCTCTACCCTGGGAAAAACATTCACTTTATCCTTGCACCTCATGATCTTGAAATCTCACTCATCATGAGCATCAAATTCCTGAGCGTGCACATCTCTGAAGATCTTTCCTGGTCCGAGAACACTAATGCAATTATCAAGAAAGCTCTTCAGCGCCTCTACTTCCTGAGAAGATTATGGAGAGTCGGTTTGTCAAGGAGGACTCTCTCTAACTTCTACAGGTGCACAGTAGAGAGCATGCTGACTGGTTGCATCGTGGCTTGGTACGGCAACTTGAGCGCCCTGGAGAGGAAAAGACTACAAAAACTAGTAAACACTGCCCAGTCCATCATCGACTCTGACCTTCCTTCCATCGAGGGGATTTATCGCAGTCGCTGCCTCAAAAAGGCTGCCAGTATCATCAAAGACCCACCTGGCCACACACTCATCTCCCTGCTACCTTCTGCACCCTTACCAACTTAATGACATCCTTCCTTCAACAGAGTGAGCAGAACTGCACATCGTACTCCACGTGTCAGAAGGGCAAGGTTAAAAGGAGATGTGCATGGCAAGTTTTTGGGTGTTCCTGGAATGAGTTGTCAGATACAGTAGCGTATTTAAGAGACTTTTAGATAGGTACATGGATAGGCAGCAAATGGATGGATATGGTTCACATGCAACTGAGGAGATTAGTCTAAATTTACCTCATGTTGGGCACTGATTATGTTGACTGAAGGACTTGTTCCAGTGCTATTCTCTTCTATGTTCCCTGTTCTGTGACTTTTAACTTTGAACTTAAAAGTTCTTCCAAAGGGCTTCACCAGGAAATCATAAGCAGCAGTCATCTCTACAAAGAACTTTGTCAGAGGCATTAGGCTGATCAATTCTCAATAATTTTGTGACAACATAAAAATTGCTGGAGTTGCACACCATCAGGCAAGCTGGCAAAGGATTCAATGATTCAATGATAGTTTATTGTCACATGTATCTAGGTACAGTGAAATGCTTTGTTTTGCATACACCCCAGTAAAATCTTATTGCTCATGCACAAAGCTCAGAGGGGGAAAGTTTAAAGGAGATGGTGAGGTGGTGAGAACAGATAGTGGCATTTAAAAGGATGTTAGATAGACATATAAACATGGAGGTCGGCAGCGATAAAAAGCATATGTAGGCAGAAAGTATTAATTTAATTTGGCATCATGTTCAGCATAAACACCATGCTGTGCTCTACTGTTCAATGTTCTATGATCTATAATTCTAAATTTAGCCAACATACACTTATTCACTCTCCAAGATCCAGGAACTGGTCAGTGGTGTAAACTATTAACAAAAATAATTTGATCTGAAACAGCATACAGAGGCAGCAGCATCACCGTAGATGTTTTCTCCCCCAAATCATCTCTTTCAGAATCTTCCTTACAAAACCTCTATTGTAACACAAGCCTATGGTTCATTATGTGAATATATAAATGAATGAAAGCATTGAAAGGACCAATTTAAAAAATAATTTTCAATTTGGCACAACTCAGCATTTTTACATGTTCAAATCAAAAGTGTATCCCTGGAATATGTTTTAAGATTCATCCCCAAATAACCTTAAATATCTGATTATATTAATCAACTGAAGCTGTAAAAACAGAGTTTGGAGAGTGGGCAACAATAGTAAAAACATTTTAATGTTAGATAGCGCCCATGAGGTTCTGTTGCCATTATATGGCACATCCTTTTATTATACTCAGTTGTAAGTTGTTCAGTGAAGTTCGATTAGTTTTTTTATATTCAATCTAAGGATGTGGGCTTTACAGGCTGAGCCAGCATTTAAATGTTCAAGCCTAATTCCCCTTGAGGAAGAGACGGTGAGCTGCCTTCTTGAATCACCACAGTCTTTGAGACGTGGGTACACCTACCATGTTTTTAGGGAAAGAGTTCAGGAATTATAACTCAGTGACGGTGAAGGAATTGTGATACTGTATATTCCAAGTCAAAGGTCTATACCCCTTTACAGTCAACCTCCCCACCCCCTCCATGCCAACTTCCCCACACTCCACACCTTCAGCAAAGGACAAAAACATTGTATATAAAGCAGTACAGCTGAAAGTTGGCACAATGAGAATGACTGTAAGGAGACTGAGATGTTAAATTTAATCCAAAGTATGATTCAAGCCTACAGAAACCAAGTCCTTGATAACTGGTCTTGCTGCTAGGCTCCCTGAATGGAGATGCTATTTTGGAAGCTGAGATGAGAATATGTTTTGGCATTTCAGATGTACGGTGGCAGAGCAACCCTGTGGTCATGGATACAATTCCCAGAGGAATTTGACCCTCAGAGAGAGAGTTCCAACACTGAAGTCACTTTTATAATTCAACATAATGTCTGTCACTTATCAAGTTGTTTTGTGGATATTGTGCATGGTAGTTAAAACCACAATGAGGTTTCAACTGTGATCATGAATGTTTAATCTGATGCTGCAAATGGAGACATTAGTAATCTCATGACAATTGAACTTTAAACTTAATTTTACCAATTACTTGGATATTATTTTTCAGGAGCCGCTGTATGAGAGTACAAAGATTCAGTATTAAATACACATATTTCCCTATATGAGACATAATTGCGGTGGAAAATAAAATGGTTATTTCTTCTTTTTAATTAGACAGATCTAGGGCACTGACAGATGAAAGGTTTCAGAGCTAATTAGGCAAGATTTGTCATTAATTTGAATAACTCAATGTCAGGTTGAGGAGACTCCTGCTGGTATAGAGAAACTCTGTAGGCATTAGAGATCCAACACTTTTGATTATTTTCTAAAATGCTTGGAAATTAAAAGGACAGGGGAAAAACATGGAACCTAATGTAATTCAATGGAAGTAGGTAGATGTTCTCTCTATAAGATAGACACAAAATACTGGAGCAACTCAGTGGGACAGGCAACATCTCTGGAGAGAAGGAATGGGTGACGTTTCGTGTCGATAACCTTCTTCAGACAGTCCGAAGTCTTCTCTCCAGAGATGCTGCCTGTCCCGCTG
The DNA here is from genome assembly GCF_010909765.2 of Amblyraja radiata. Taxonomy (NCBI): domain Eukaryota; kingdom Metazoa; phylum Chordata; class Chondrichthyes; order Rajiformes; family Rajidae; genus Amblyraja; species Amblyraja radiata. The sequence goes on along the minus strand of NC_045966.1, from coordinate 35,464,782 downwards.
AGTTACTTCATCTTTTTGTGTCTATCTTCAGTCTAACCCAGTTCCTTCCTACACATGTTGTCTCCATAATATGAACATTTAGAAATAAAGGTCATGGAAAAACTGGAAGTGACTATATACCATGAAAGAGGAATACGACTCAAGAGTAGCACAGAAAATGACCTTATGTTCTTATGGGCACTAACATGCTTCTGGTGTTCAGTCTAAAACACTAGGTTTCAGGCACATCCGGAAAGCAATAGGATGCCTTGCAATTGGATAGGGAGGTTAGGTTTGAGGGAGTGGTCAGGATGCTGGGAACTCCTTGGACAGAATGGTATTGTGAAGGTTATTTGAAAGAGGAAATTCTGGAAATTATATGAAAATTTGGCAATTTGTAATATTAAAAGCTTACACACTGGAGAAGAACGAGGGGGAAAGAGACCAATATAGCGAATGTAACTTAAAGGTAATTTGGAAAAGGACAATAAAATGATTTAGGAAGTGTTTAGATTGCAAGACATAGTTGGCTGGAGTAATGATAAACATAAGGAATTGCAACCATGCTGAGGGCAATAAAATAGATCAGGAGAGAGAAGAGGATCTTTATTGCACCAATTTTCAAACAACTGGGAGAATAGTTTTCAAAATAAGGAGAACAGAAAGTTAAAGATTACTGTGGGCAATAAAAAACAAGGATGACAACTACAAAGAAGCATTCATCATTGATGAATTATTTCAAAAATATAAAGATCCACATGTAACCACTGTGTAAGTGGGCTAAAATGCCTCTAGGTGCTGTGAGAAATGCTTTGTTCTCTCAGAGTTTCCCAATATATCCCGCTAAGGCCTTGAATAATCCAACTTTTTTGAGAAACTGTCCGATCCTCTATGAGATATTCTTTCTGACTGTCCCTTTCTGAGCCATAGTTAAGAGGTCAGCCAGGCCTTACATGAAACCCAGGTTCAGGCTGTAGGTCAAACACACAATTTCCCTCAACATCAATGGTTCAAAGAACAGGCACTAGGGTGAGGAAGGGTTCTATAGTTATCTAAATTGGAGAATTCAATGTTCATACCTTTGGATTATAAGCTACCAAAGCAGAATTCCAACAATGTATAGGAAGGAACTGCAGATGCAGGTTTACACTGAAGATAGACACAAAATGCTGGATTTTGTGTCTAGAATTCCAACAATGTTCATTGTTCCCAGCATTGGTTGACCCTGAAACACCTCAGTCCAATATCCCTACAATACTTTGAAAGATAGATTACACAAGGAAGTCATGACATGCATCAGGAAATTGTGTCATGGGTAAAGTAACACTCACTTCCGGAGAGGGCCAGTCACATTAACGTGAAATGACCTAGAATGATTAACGTTTCGTTTAGTTTTGATCAGTTTAGAGATAAAGCACGGAAACAGCCCCTTTGTAGCCTACCAGTGACATTAGAGATTCTTGAAATTACCCCTTCAAATAATTTTGGAGTACCAGGGACTTTAGGATGGGCAATGATAGGGCATGAATGCCTACTGGCATCCCAAGCCTTATGTCAAGAGAGCCTGCTTCCTGTCTGTTCATGCTGAAGGTTGACCTTGTTGGACTGTCCGCTCCCCACTCTCCTGCATAATCGTGGTACTTCCTATTTTGCTATTTTACTCACGGTGGTCAATTACAGTTGCATGTGTAGAAGCAATGAAGAAGCTTTTCAGCTCTTACACTTGAATGCATACCAATCAATACCATATTCACTCTCACTCACTTAAAGCTTAAGCAATTCCCGTAAAACTGTTTTTTTTTTCCATCTCAGCACCATGGAGGGAGGGGGGAATGGTTGGGCAAATGATGTAATTTTAACTTAACTGACTTTGCATGAAGCTACTGAATGGGACCAACAATCATTTTAAACTGCATCGATCAATTTCCATGGAATATAATACAAAGCATTCTGTAAAATATTCAGCCGATTGGTTTCATCAGTTTATAAAATGATGGATTCAACTTTTTCTTGCCCATTGTTAACTAAGCTGTTGAATGGAGATGTGATAAAACCTCTGTTAACCAATAGCCCTATCTTCATAGATCTCCACAAAAGCACATGTTAAAGCTGCCATGCTAACTTTCACCCCTAAATTAAGGGATGGTCATGCCCTTTCTTATAAAGGTGGGCTGGTGTCAATTTGTGGCAGAAACTCTCCTGAACCTAACAGATGATGCTCTGCGAGATATTTGCTCTGAACATCTCTGACAATGAGCAATATTCAAATACAATTCAAGGTTATTAAACACAATGAATCAAATTTTTTTTAAACCACAAACTTACAAAAGTAAAATAAATAGAACATAGAACATAACGACTCAAGTTACAGCAACAGGCCTTTTGCCCAAAATGCTTGTGTCAAAATATTACAATATTTTGTACAATCTGTAATAAAAAAAACAAAATCAACTCAGGGATATGCTTATCTGTCGCTCTTCCAGGGAGATGCTAAATGCATTTCGTTGTCTCTGTACTGTACACTGACAATGACAATTAAAATTGAATCTGAATCTGAATCTCTCATAGTACTTCTCTCTGTTGACATGAAAGAGGTGGTTGTTCTTAAGTAAGGTTCAACTGACGCTATATAAATATGCAAATCGGCCAGCATATATTTTGGAGAATTGTATGATATTTCTCATCTGAAACTTGTCCAAATTAGCTAGGCCGTTGGATAAATCCCAGAAGAGAGTATAAGAAAGCAATCCAAACAATGGTAAAACTTCTGTAAGATAATACCAGAATTTTCCATGCAATTTCTAGAATTTTCCCGCACGTTTTGTCCTATTAAGATATGTAGGTTTCAGTGTGAGTCATTGTAGATTTATTCATTCGTGGCATCAGGATGCCATTGCAAAAGCCAATTTTTGCCTGTCCATAATTACAATCTTAGAATCCTGCTTTGCAGCATGGAAACAGGCCCTTCAGCTCAACATGTCCATGCTGACTGAGTTTCCCAAACAAACTAGCCCCACTTCCCTGCACCTGGCTAATATGCCTCCAAATCTTTTCTATCCATGTATTGGTCCAAGTGTCTTTTTAAATGTTGTAAATGCACCTGGCTCTACCACTCCCTCTGGCAGTTCTTGTACACCACTCTGTGTGTGAAAAATATGCTTTTCAGGTTCCTTTTAAATCTTTGCCGCTTATGAACTGGTGCATATTATGGCTTGAAGAGTCTTCCACTGTGGTGTTAGCCTGTGCATTCCAAAATTTTGGCCAGCAGTGATGAATAAACAATATCAGAGAGATCTGTGAATTGCTCATGAAGTGCCAAGTGGTAGGGGTAATAAATGTGGAAAGCATTCTCCAAAGTGATTTGACAAGCTGTGAATCCGTGGAATTATTTGCCACAGAAGGCTGTGGAGGCCAAGTCAGTTTATGTATTTAAGGCAGAGATAGACAGATTCTTGATTAGTACAGATGTCAGAGGTTATGAGGAGAAGTCAGGAGAATGGGGTTAGGAGGGAGAAATAGATCAGCCACTAATGAATGGTGGAGCAGATGATGGGTCGAATAGCCTAATTCTGCTCCTATCACATGATCTTATGATCTTATGAGTGCATTTTGTGCTTTGTACACATTGTAGTCATGATTATATCAGTTGTGGAGAGAGTGGTATTTAAGATGGTGAAGTTTGGTGTGTCATTCAAGTGAGCACTCTTTGTCACCTTGATGTTGAGATTGCTAAATTGTGTGGAAACTGCACTTCTTTAGTCAAGTGCAGAGTCAACATTCACACAGCTGCCTTGTGTTTGGTAGATTGTCAAATGAATTGGGAAGTTTGAAGGTAAACTATTTGCCATATTATACCCAGCCTCTTAACTGCTCTTGTGCCAAAATATTTATGTGGTTAACTAGTGAAGTTTCTGATTAATGGTGAATCTTGAAGGTCTTGATAGAGAGAGTAACATAGAAAATAGGTGCAGGAGGAGGCCATTTGGCCCTTCGTGCCTGCACCATCAATCGTGATCATGGCTGATCATCCACATTCAGTAAGCTGTGCCTGCATTCTCCCCATATCCCTTGATTCCGCTAGCCCCTGGAGCTCTATCTAACACTCTTTTAAATTCATCCAGTGAATTAGCCTCTACTGCCTTCTGTGCCAGAGAATTCCACAAATTCACAACTCTCTGGGTGAAAAAGTTTTATCTTATCTCAGTTTTAAATAGCCTCCACTTTATTCTTAGACTGTGGTCCGTGCTTCTGCTCCCCCATCATTGGGAACATTTTTTCCTGCATCTAGCTTGTCCAGTCCTTTTATAATTTTATACGTTTCTAGAAGATATCCTCTCATCCTTCTAAATTCCAGCAAATACAAGCCCAGTCTTTCAAATCATAGGAGGCTGAGGATAGTAGATGATTAAACTCTCTTCAGAATGATAATCTATATTACTAAAAGTAAGATCTTGACCACTTTCTGTTTTACTGTTTCATGATTTGTGAAAAAACGCTGCCACTTACGGCTGTGATTTTTGGCTATCTTACTCACAGTCCCCCTCCGCTGCGCTGGAAAATATGTTTTTTTGCCATTCATGAAAAATAAAAGAATTATTAATGTTTAACAAATGTTGACATTCTCTCAGCTGCCCCTGCTGGTGGGAGGAGGGAGGGACTATAAAACCCAGAAGTGTTGTGCCTCACAGTCTCTGCAAGATGGAGAAAGCGAGAGGGTCACGTCTCCATGAGCCGTGAATAACACTGAACACATGTCTACTCAACTGTGAGTGCCCTTAATGTGGTTTGAAGATGAAAATGTGGTTGCTTTGAAATGCTGCACTGCAAATGGTTGTCATTGGTGGTGGTAACTGCTTTGAAATGCTGCACTGCAAATGGTTGTTGGTGGTGGTAACTGCTTAGCTTCCTGTTTGCACTGGACATTGATTTTAGATAAAACGCTACGAATTATGGCTGTGATTTTTGGCCATCTTACTCAGTCCCGCTCCACTCATCAGGTGCAGAGGATTCTTCCCATCAATGAAAAATAAAAGTGTTATTAGTGTTTAAAAAATGTTGAGAATCTCTCTCCTGTCAATCACAACATGAAAGCTATGCCCCTTCCGCTGGGAGGGGTGAGGGATTATAAAACCCGGAAGTGTGGGTGTGGCTCAGTCTCTGCATGATGAGGGAGGGAAAGGTCTCGACTGTCTGAACTGTGAATCAACTGAACACACTGAATGTCTACTGAACTGTGAGTGTGGTGTTTATGTGGTGTTTATGTGGTGTTTTGTGTGGTTTTATGGTGCTTTCCCCCTGCTTGAAATGGTATGAAACTGCATTTGAATGTGGTTGCCTTGCACCCTGCATGAAATGGTATGAAACTGCATTTGAATTTAGTGGCCTTGAACCCTGCTTGAAATGACATTAGACAGCACTAGCATTTGGTGGCCTTGCACCCTGCTTGAAGAGGCATGAAACTGCACTTGAGTTTGGTGGCCCTGCACCCTGCTTGAAGTGGTAGGAAACTGAACTTGAGTTTGGTGGCCCTGCACCTGGCTTGAAGTGGTGTGAAACTGCACTTGAATTTGGTGGCCTTGCACCCTGCTTGAAGTGGTAGGAAGCTGCACTTAAATTCTGTGGCCTTGCACCCTGCTTGAAGTGGTAGGAAACTGCACCTGAATTTGGTGGCCTTGCACACTGCTTGAAGTGGTATGAAACTGTAATTGAATTTGGTGGTTTTGCACCCTGCTTGAAGTGGTAAGAAACTGCACTTGAATTTGGTGGCCTTGCACTCTGCTTGAAATGGTAGGAAACTGCATTTGAATTTGGTCGCCTTGCACACTGCTTGAAATGGAATTTCAAGGAAAGCCGTAAGTCAACGACTCGCCCGCCAGCCATGAATGAGCTGCCAGCACATCAGGCTTGAGTGACTGAGCTGTCACCCCAAGAATCCATTTGGCCCACAATGTCCATACTAGCCCTCTGGAAACCAGTCCCTTCAGCCCACAATACCCATACTAGCGCTCCAGAAAGCCCCCCTCCCCCACTGGCCACCAATATTGTAATTGGCGGAGAGGTGGAATATTGCATTGGGAGACCAGCCCTCCCATGCGAACATGGGATCCAACGGGTCCCACTTAGTTGAATTGAATTGAATTGAATCCTTTATTTGTCATTCAGACCTTTCGGTCTGAACGAAATGTTGTTGCTTGCAGCCATACATGTAATAATAACAACACACAATAAACACAAATTAACATCCACCACAGTGAGTTCACCAAGCACCTCCTCACTGTGATGGAAGCAAAAGTCTTAGAGTTGCTGTCTCTTCCCTCCTCTTCTCCCTCTGCGCTGAGGCGATACCCCACCGGGCAATGGTAAGTCAGTCCGGCGGTTCAAGCTCCGCGGCCCGGGGGTGGTCGAAGCTGCCGCCCTCCAGTCCAGTGGACGCAGCTGTTGTCACGGGAGCTCCGGAAAACAGGCTTCAACCTGTGACCTGCGAGCTCCCGACGATGTCGTCCACTGGCCCGCGGCCGAGCCCCGGATTCAGGTCGCCGCCGCCATAACGCCGCCTCAGCCACCGGAGCACCGTCTCCGCCCCGTACCAGGCGGCCCACACGAGAGCGTCTCAGCCCCTCACCGGGCCGCCATCACGGGAGCGTCTCAGCCCCGCACCGCGCCGCCCACACGGGAGAGCATTCCAGCCGAGAGCCGGGCCGCCCACACGGGAGCGCATTCCAGCTGAGAGCCGGGCCGCCCACACGGGAGCGCCTTCCAGCCGGGACCCAGGCCGCCCACACGGGAGCACCTTCCAGCCGGGACCCAGGCCGCCCACACGGGAGCGCCTTCCAGCCGGTAGCCGGGCCGCGCACACAGGAGTGTCTCAGCCCCGCGCCGTCCGCCCTCAGTGGAGCGCCGAGTCGTGCCGCTGCCCGAACGTTGCCGCAGCTCGAAGACGACCAGCCTCGCGTTGGTAAGTCCTGGCTGGCTCTACCTCCGGTGCCTCGAGGTCGGTCGCAGGTTGGAGGCCGCCAGCTCCGCCATTAGGCCTCATCTCAGACGGGGGAAGAGAAGGGGGATACGACAAAAAAGTTGCATTCCCCCGAAGGGAGAGACTGAAAGCCCTGTTTCAGCCCCCCCCCACACACATAACACCACCTAATAACCAAAGGTTTAACTGAACTAGACAAAAAAAACAACACAAAAAAAGTAAAAACAGACAGACTGCAGGCGAGCCGCAGCTGTTTCACAGAGCCGCCACTTCCATTGTCTAGAATTTGGGTGGTGTACTCCAGATGGCATTCTTCAGGACATTATCCTTCCCGGGAGAAGACTCAGGCTATTTTATGGGTGAATATCACCGTTCCTTATGAAAGAATAAAAGTTACATATGAAGCATCTGAACATAATCGCATCAAGGACACTGCCTTGTGATGTCTCAGGGCGTAGAATAGTGACATTCAACAATCACAACAATCTTAAGGAAAGCAATTACTGGATTTAAATCACAACTTAATGATAACCAGAGATATAGAATGCAGGGAAAGAGCACAAACCATTCCTACAACTCTCAAGCATGTTTACCGATTGGGATGAAGATCCACCATCCTTGTTTCCAGGTGACCAAGTACTTGATCGTAATGCTAAATATGAAAGGGGTGTAATAGCACTTCTCCAATCTTCTTCTAATCTACTTTCAATTAAGGAAATGAAACCAAATGCCAATTGATGACTAGAGAAAGGGGACCAGTTCACCCAGAAACAATTAGACAAATATTCATAATTTGGATATTTTAGTGAATGGTCGCTTGTTCAGATATGAAATGTATACAAAATGTCTGTAGCTACAGCAAAGAGAATATGATTTGGATGATGTACAAGCTTAAAATTTGCTATTAATATGAAAGACCATTAAAAAATAATAATAAAGAAGCCAAAATGGACCATGCAGCCCCTCCACCCCTCAACCATTCAAATTATTAAGTTTCTAGCACCAGTATCATTCACTTTCTCAAGACATCTAATGCTTCAAATCCAATACTTGATGCAAAGTGCTGGAGTAACTCAGCAGATCAAGCAACATCTCTGGAGAACATGGATAGGGTTGACATTTCGGTTTCGGGACCCTTCTTCAGAGAAAGGTTACTTATCCATGTTCTCCAGAGATGCTCCCTGACCCTCAGGGTTACTCCATGATGTTGTGTCTATTTTGTAAACCAGCATCTGCAGTTCCTTATGTCTACCAATAGCTGGTGCCACTGTTTTGTGGGCATATCAGTATGCAATCTGTGCATGGGCAGCAGTTCACAAACAGCAAATGAGCTAAAACCCTACAATTCTGTGTTGCAGCATTAACCTAGATAATGAGATGGAGCTCAAAATATGAAGCTCGATTTCACAAACAGCTAAATGCAGAAAACATGGATACGAATGCACACTCCTGTGGGAAGAAAATAGCACTAAATATAAGTTCAATTGATGAGGCACACAAAACCGACTACTTGGCCAGCAGCGATGCCTACAGAGCAGAAGAGATGGATGAAGTGACTTGAATAATGGGACCATTAAGGAGAGCAAGGAAACAGAGGTTCACTGACAAGCAGAAACAGATGAGGCGTAAATAAAACAAGAGGTGACCATCAGGGCTGAGTGAGAACATTACAGTCACAGAAAAGAAACACACTGTGCTTGCAGAACGAGAGTAGCAATAATGCCAAGAGAGACTTTTGTATTCAGCAGTTTTATCCACAGGGGTACTCTAGTTTCAATTTCCCACAGTTTTAGACAGCATTAATGCAGGAAAACTAAAAAACTCATGAGAACAACAATGCCATTCCGTGGTGTCATACAAAATACAAGGTGGCATGATTTAGGCAGACTTTCAGAATTAGAAAGCTATTCAACAAAGTATCTGTCTGTTCCATTTCTTTCAAAAAACATCTATGTTAATTGTCTTTCCCCATATTCCAACAAATGTCGCTCTTCAGAAGTTGAAATGTGTATTGAATCTGCATCTATCCCTCCATCAAATAGTTTATTCCACATTTTAACCACAGTGCATTGTTGGTAAACCAGTGCCCTCCCGATATTGATCCATTTGAAAGGAGCTGGGGAGGAGTATTTTGCAGCACAAAATAGGAGGCACAATTAAAAGGCATAGTTGGAAAAGAGGTTAACACTAAAAATGTTGATGCATTCATTCTGAAGACAGAGAGAATGCAATTGCTCTTTGTAAAAGGCAAATAAAAGACCAGCCAAGCAGAGAGCATATTTATTTAGAAGATGAGATGAATGGAGAAAACCTTACTGTCGGTAGCTCCAAGGAGAACCCTTCCTGTAAATGTTAGTATCTTCTGTAGCTTGCACATGCACTCTCACATTTACAGTAGATATCCCAGAGGTTCAGTCTTCCTGAGGTTCCCCAACGTTACGTACAGGTACTGGTCCTCAGCTGCTGCATCAGGTCAGACCTTCCTCGAGGTTAGGGACCTCCATTGCTTTGCTTAATGAGACAAAGAGGAATGTAAGACTTGCTCAACTAATTATTTTTCTTATTTTATGTTTTAATTGGCACATCATTTTTCAGATGTTCTTGGTTCTTATCTTTAATGATTGATACGTTTTCATTTCAATGATTAACATCAATCTTAAGACTCTTTGTACGCCAATGAATGTCATTCACGTGGAGTCACAGAGTTATACCGGTCAAAAACAGATTATTTTGCCCATCCTGTCCATGGCAACCATTGTTCATATAAAGATTATTAAAGATCAATTCCAGCTTGTTCTGCCTGGAGCAGGACTTCCCCAGCTGTCAGGACCATGCCAGGGTCAGGGTCTCCACAGTGTACTGCTGGAGGTGTTGGCCCCACCGAGGGCAGCCCCTGGATTCTGTGTGAAAAGGGCTAGCAAGTCTGTCCCTCCACACCCAGACCTGCTAAGTATTTGGAAGTTCAGTCAGGAGGAAGTGATCAGGTATATCTTTGCCATCTGTTCGGGATCAACCATGTTTTTCAGAATAGTATGTTGAGCATAAATTTGCAGGAACAAACAAGATCTTTGTTGAACGCAATGAGCATGGATGGCAGCATTTAAGGAGCCATGCAGGTTAGTCGGAGCTGAACCCATTGACTTCATTTGAAAGGAGTATTATCATGGGTTAGATATAATACATTTGCACAAATCCATCTCATTCCACAATGTTAATATAAAGGTTTTTCCTTCAGTATCTAAAGTGAGAGTTTTATAACTCTAAGCAAATGTTGTATTAAGGGTAATGTAACATCTTAGTTTAGCTTAGAGCTATAGCATGAAAACGGCCCACTAGGCCCACCAAGTTTGCGGCCACCAGCAATCGCCTGTACAATTGTTCTATCCTACACACTAGGGACAATTTACAGAAGCCACTTAACCTACAAATCTGAGTGTCTTTAGAATGTGGGAGGAAACCAGACACCTGGAGAAAACCACGCGGTCACAGGGACAATGCATGAACTCCATACATAGAAACATAGAAAATAGGTGCAGGAGTAGGCCATTCGGCCCTTCGAGCCTGCACCGCCATTCGATATGATCATGGCTGATCATCCAACTCAGTATCCCATCCCTGCCTTCTCTCCATACCCCCTAATCCCTTTAGCCACAAGGGCCACATCTAACTCCCTCTTAAATATAGCCAATGAACTGGCCTCAACTACCTTCTGTGGCAGAGAATTCTACAGATTCACCACTCTCTGTGTAAAAAATGATTTTCTCATCTCAATACAGACCATAATAGGCTGCAGGGTCAGAAAGGGAGCCCGTAGTTGCTGATAGAAATGTGGAGGGGTATGTGGGCCCCGATCCCTCATCCTCCAAGACAGAGGTGCAAGTCATCCAATGTTCCAAGGCAATAGCTTAGTGCACACAGAGGAAAAAAACCTTGCTTCATCTTGTTCATTAACAATATTGTGGGAGACCATGCCTACTTTCTAAGGGAGGCATCATTTGCCCTCAGGTTACCCAAAGGGGTCTTGTTATGTAACTCACCAAGCACCCCCTGTCATTCAATACAAATAATGAAACAATCATTGTTGAGCATGTGCAAAGAACAAACAACTGGAGGAACTCAGTAGGTCATGCTGTGTCTGTGGAGGAAAATAGACGGTCGACATTTGGGGCCTTAACCCTTCTTTGGACTGATTTATGTCCAGATGAAGGGTCTCGACCCAAAACATAAACTGTCCATTTCCCTCCAAAGATGATGCCTGATCCATTGAGTTCTTCAAGTTCAAGTGAGTTTATTGTCATGTGTCCCTGATAGGACAATGAAATTCTTGCTTTGCTTCAGCACACAGAACATAGTAGGCATTTACTACAAAACAGATCAGTGTGTCCATATACCATAATATAAATATATACACACATGAATAAATAAACTGATTAAGTGCAAATAACAGATAATGGGTTATTAATGATCAGTTTTGCCTGAGCCAGGTTTAATAGCCTGATAGCTGTGGGGAAGTAGCTATTCCTGAACCTGGTCGTTGCAGCCTTCAGGCTCCTGTACGTTCTACCTGAAGCTAGTGGGGAGATGAGAGTATGGCCAGGATTGTGTGGGTCTTTGATGATACTGCCAGCCTTTTTGAGGCAGCGACTGCGATAAATCCCCTCGATGGATGGAAGGAAGGTCAGAGCTGATGATGGACTGGGCAGTGCTTACTACTTTTTGTAGTCTTTTCCTCTCCAGGGCGCTCAAGTTGCCGAACCAAGCCACGATGCAACTGGTCAGCATGCTCTCTACTGTGCACCTGTAGAAGTTAGAGAGAGTCCTCCTTGACAAACCGACTCTCTGTAATCTTCGCAGGAAGTAGAGGTGCTGATGTGCTTTCTTGATAATTGGTGTTTATCAGCTCCAGATTCTAACATCTGCAATAACTTGTGTTTCCATCGTTGAATTTGTGGCAATTCAATTTCAGCATTGCTATTCCTTTCTACATTGAGAAATTATGAGGAATTCTGAAGAAAGAACTAAAGAACTTTCTTCAATATGTTAGAAAACACGAGTTGCTTTTTGGTTTACATGGTAACTTTGCTAACCTATTGATACATAGTAATCAGAGGCAAGGTAATTTATTTTGACTGGAGTTCAATGAACTGAATAAAAGCATGTGTAGGTGGATTGAACCCACACATACTTACAAAAAGCATGTTTTCTTTTTCTCTCTTGATGCATTTGGAGTTATGGTGGAGTACATTATGTCGTATTCTTTCAGGAAGCTGCGTGCTCCAATCATTCCATTCTGTGCCAAGGCTATTATTCCCAGAGAAAGTGAATTGAATACTAACTTAAAAAGTTCACAACATTGAATTATTTATGTGCAGAGTTTGTCTTCTATATCCAAAGAAATACAAATCTCTTATTAGGGTTCAAAATACTTTTGAATGTGAAAAGGGTTGACAAGGAAGGGATAGCTGATATTTTCATATTTTCAGCAAGGCCTTTGACAAGGTGCCATATGATAGGCTTGACCAGAATGGAATAGATGGCAAGCTAGTCAATTAGATTCAAAATTGGCTTGGAGGAAGGAGTCAAAGGGTAGTATTAGGGGATGTTTTTTTAAATTTGGAGGCTTCTGACCAGTGATGTGCCTAGTCTCTGGCCCTTTCTGTTGTTGGGTGCTAATGTTCTATTGTGCCCCATGCACCAAATTACTTTACTGCAATGGATTTCAGAGACAGAATACAAACAGAGAACACTACAACTTGGCATGCTTAAAACCTCTGAACAGAGATTGATTTCTAAGCAACAGTTTCTATGTATCAGAAGTCTGCATCAATCTGGTCTGCACTGCTGGACTTCCCAACTTCAGGAAAAATAATTATAGCTCAAGATAGCAGGTCCACCACCCTTTCAAGAGTATCTGGTAATAATTCATACATATTGATTATACACACACACTATTAACAGATTTTAAAATGGATTTAATAATTATTTAATTTATTATAGAAGAATCACTTTTTTTATACCAAATGAATTCAATGAATTTCAGAGGCAGAATACAAACAGAGAACACTACAACTTGGCATGCTTAAAACCTCTGCACAGAGATTAATTTCTAAGCAGCAGTTTCTATGTATCAGAAGTCTGCATCAACCGGACTGCTGGACTTCCCAACTTCCGGTGGACTTCTGCTGGACTTCTAAAAGAACAGCAAATAAAAAATAGATATTGGTAAGGATAGGGATTTGATTGTTACCCCCCCTTAATCTGGATATATTGTGTCTTGAAAATCAATAGCGATAAGTGGGTACATAATGACCTATCATTAGCTGTAAGAATGAATCTGTCCTTGGTTAGTTTGGCTTCTGCTCAATGAGCTGTTCAGATTTTTAGCTTGGGAAGCTATTTCAATTGTTAACTGCTGGCACTGCTGTGAAAGAAACAGTGCAAACAACTGCATAATCTTAACTAATTAGATGAAGAATACAGAATCAAATTGATAACAACACTGAGGAGGAGGAGGATTTCCTGGAGTGTATACGGGTTGGTTTTCTCAGCCAATTTGTAGAGGAACCAACCTAGAAGGCCATCCTAGACTGGGTATTGTGCAATGATGAAGGATTAGTTAGCTATCTTGTTGTGCAATACCCCTTGGGCAACAGTGACCATAATATGGTAGAATTCTGAATTATGATGGAGAGTGACATGGTTATTTCTATTTGGAGGCTTCTGACCAGCGATGTGCCACAGGTGCTGGGTCCACTGCTGCTTGTTATATACATTAACATTTTGGATGACAATATGGTTAATATTGTTAGTAAATTTACAGATGAAACCAAAACTGGTGGTTAAATAGACAATGAGAATGGATATCTAAGTTTACTACAAGATCTAAATTGGGTGGGAAATGGAATTTAACTCTAATAAGTGTGAGGTGTTGCAGTTTGGTATGCCAAACCATGGCAGGACTTACACAGTAAATGGCAGAGCCCTGGGAGATTTTGGAATACATGTGCATGGTTCTCTTAAAGTGGGGAGTCAGTTGGACAGTGTGGTGAAGAAAGGGTTTGACTTGCTTGCATTCTTTGAGAAGGGTATTGAGTTCAAATGTTTGGACATCATGATGCAGCTTTACAAGTAGTTGGCGAGACCACACTTGGAGAAATGGTTGTAGTTCTGGTCACCCAACTATAGAATTCGATGTCATTTGTTTGGAAAAAGTGTAGAAGAGATTCACCAAAATGTTACTTGGGATTGTAGGCTTGCGTTTTAAGGAGAAGTTGGAGAGGTTACAACTATTTTTCTTGCGTGCTTAGGGGGCTAATGGGTGGCTTTATTGATGTGTGCAAGTTCATGAGTTGCATTGATAAAATTAACACTCACTAATCTTTTCCCAGGGTAGAGGATTCTAAAACTAAAGGGCATAGACTTAATGTGAGAGGAGAGATATTTATAAGGAACCACAGTGGCAACCGTTTCACTCAGATGGTAATCCGTATATGGAATGGGCTCCTATAGGAAGCTATAGATGCAGATTCAATTACGGTTTTTAAAAGAAATTAGGACAGTTATATGGATAGAGAGTTGAGTGGGCTATGGGACAAATATAGAGATATGGAACTGGGCATATATGCCAAGTTGGTCGGCATGGAGAAGGTGGGCTGAAGGGCCTGTTCCCGTCAGTACAGCTCTGTAATTATCTGACTCTATGACAGGATTGTAAAAGTCAAAGCATTTACATACTTTTAAAATTCACAAGTTGCTGGTACAGAGAGACAATTTGAGTCAAAGTAACCAGAATGGACCTTGAAATACAGAATCTGGATTCTAGCCCAGATCATCCTGGCTGTGGTATCAGTGTTATAACTAATAGTATCTTATATGAATCCACAAAGCACTCATTAAAATAGATTAAGTTTTAGCGATGATTGAAATAATTGGACCTGGACTAATAATCATTGTGGAGAAACAAGTAACTGCAGATGCTGGAATTTTGAGCAAAAAACATAGTGCTGGAGTAACTTAGCAGGATAGTGCAGCATCTGAGGAGGGAATAAACAGACAATGTTTTGGGTTGGGCCTATCAGGAGTTCAGAGTATTTAATTAGCATATGTACCAACAACAGGACAAGGAAATTCTTACTTGCTGCAGCTTAGCAGTCCTGTAAATGCAATAACACACAAATAATATATAATAATTAAAAATACAATAAATCAATATAATGGTAATCATAATTCTGCAATCTGTAATGCAATCAAAGACACAGTCCATAGAGGATAATAATTCTTGAGATTAGTGTTATGCAGTGTTCAAGAACCTGGTGGTTGCTGAGAAGAAGCTGTTCTTGATCCTGGTGGTCATGGCTTTCAGATTCCTGTACCCTGTAGATGTGAAATGAGCCTAAGTGGAGTGGGTTTTTGATGATATTGGCTGCCTTCATCTGGATCCAGACTCCAGCATCTATAGACCCTGTGTCTCCATGAAGGAATGGTGTTTGATTAGTCCTGATATTAAAAGATAAGATAAAACTATGGGAGAGATAACATTATAGGAAACAATTCCAATATTTTTTCAGAAAACTAATTTGCAAGATTCCATCTGTTCAAATGTTCTTGCTAACAGCATGTTTTGAAAAAAAGAAAGACAAATGTATTCTCACATTGAGCACAGAGGTGCATTGTTTTAGCCTCAATGTGTGAATCACTTGGCAACAGAATGTGATCCTTTACTCAATGCCACTTGAAGTTTAGCATAGGAAAAATAATTATAGCTCAAGATAGCAGGTCCACCACCCTTTCAAGAGTATCTGGTAATAATTCATACATATTGATTATACACACACACTATTAACAGATTTTAAAATGGATTTAATAATTATTTAATTTATTATAGAAGAATCACTTTTTTTATACCAAATGAATTCAATGAATTTCAGAGGCAGAATACAAACAGAGGACACTACAACTTGGCATGCTTAAAACCTCTGAACAGAGATTAATTTCTAAGCAGCAGTTTCTATGTATCAGATGTCTGCATCAACCGGACTGCTGGACTTCCCAACTTCTGGTGGGCTTCTGCTGGACTTCTAAAAGAACAGTAAATAAAAAATAGATATTGGTAAGGATAGGGATTTGATTGTTACCCCCCCCTTAATCTGGAGGATATATTGTGTCTTGAAAATCAATAGCGATAAGTGGGTACATAATGACCTATCATTAGCTGTAAGAATGAATCTGTCCTTGGTTAGTTTGGCTTCTGCTCAATGAGCTGTTCAGATTTTTAGCTTGGGAAGCTATTTCAATTGTTAACTGCTGGCACTGCTGTGAAAGAAACAGTGCAAACAACTGCATAATCTTAACTAATTAGATGAAGAATAAAGAACCACATTTGTAACAACACTGAGGAGGAGGATTTCCTGGAGTGTATACGGGTTGGTTTTCTAAGCCAATATGTAGAGGAACCAACCAAGAAGGCCATCTTAGACTGGGTATTGTGCAATGTGGAAGGATTAGTTAGCAATCTTGTTGTGCAATGCCCCTTGGGCAACAGTGACCATAATATGGTAGAATTCTGCATTAAGATGGAGAGTGACATGGTTAATGCAGAAACAAGGGTCCTGAATTTGAAGAAATGTAACTTTGATGGTATGAGACAGGAATAGGCTAAGATAGACTGGCAAATGATACTTAAAGGGTTAACAGTTGTTATGCAATGGCAAAAATTTAAAGATCGCATGGATGAATTACAACAATTGTTCATCCATGTCTGCTGTAAAAATGAAACAGAGAAGGCGGCTCAAAACTGTGGCTATCGAGGGAAATTAAGGATAGTGTTAAATCCAAGTTTGCTGATGACACAAAGCTGTGTGGCAGTGTGAGCTGCGAGGAGGATGTTATGAGGCTGCAGGGTGCCTTGGATAGGTTGGGTGAGTGGGCAGATGCATTGAGATAAAGTGAGGTTATTCACTTTCACAAGAAGACAGATTATTATCTGAAAGGTGTCAGATTAGGAAAAGGGGAGGTGCAATGAGAACTGCGAGTCCTTGTACATCAGTCACTGAAAGTAAGCATGCAGGTACAGCAGGCAGCAACTGGCATGTTGGCCTTCATAGTGAGAGGATTTGAGCAAATAAGGTCTTACTGCAGTTGTACAGGGCCCTGGTGAGACCACACCTGGATTATTTTGTGCCGCTATGGTCTCCTAATTTGAGGAAGGATATTATTGCTATTGAGGGAATGCAGCTTAGGTTCACCAGGTTAATTCCCAGATGGCGGGACTGACATATGATGACGGAATGGATCGACTGACCTTGTATTCACTGGAATTTAGAAGGATGCGAGGATATCTTATAGAAACATATACATTTCTTAAGGGATTGGGCAGGCTAGATGCAGGAAAAATGTTCCCGATGTTGGGGGATTCCTGAACAAAGGATAAGTGGTAGGCCTGATCTCAGACAACGATGAGAAGGCCTACCGGGAAGAGGTGGCTGATCTAGCACTCTGGTGTCAGGGCAACAGCCTCCTCTTGAACATCAACAAAACTAAGGAGCTGATCGTGGACTTTAGGAGGGCACATCATCCGAGGACGTACACACCATTGAGGATAAATGGGGACACTGTGGATAGGATGAGCTGTTTTAAATATCTGGGAGTCCACAATTCTGCGGATATGACATGGACATCACACGCTGCAACACTCATGTGTCTTCGAGGATCCTCCAATGCTTCTACTCAGCGGCTGTGGAAAGCATCTTGTCTGGAAATATTACCATCTGGTTTGGGAATTGCTCTGCCCAGGACAAGAAGGCTCTGCAGAGTGTAGTGCGTTCGGCTATGGGAACTTCACTTGCACCCCTGCAGGAACTATACATCAGGAGGTGCAACTCCAGAGCCAATAAAATCATGGGAGACCCCTTCCACCCCTGCAACGGACTGTTCCAGCTGCTACGGTCAGGCAAACGCCTCCGTTGCCATGCTGCGAGAATGGAAAGGTTAAGAAGGAGTTTCTTCCCAGAGGCCATTAGGACTGTAAACTCCTATCTCACCAGGGACTAACTTTTATTGTACCACTCTACTGCTTTTTTTAAAAAGTGCTGTTTTTTTCCCTTTTTCCTTCCGCCCACAATATTTAATATGTAAAATAATGTGCAAGGCCGTCTGAAGGGGGGGGGGGGGGGTGCGTTGGGTGCGACCGCACCCCCCTTTCCCACCCAGAGTAAGAAAAAATCCCGCGGGATAAGGGAGTGTCCATTTCTCCGGGCCCGGGGGGGGGGGTGTGCGGTGTCTGCCCGCCCGGTCCAGCGTCTCCATCCATGGCGCCGGAGCCTCACCAACGGCTTGCCAGGAGACCGTCCTCCTGTCGCCGGGCGGCAGTGACTGAATCTGAACCCAGCGGCTGTGACCCCAACACCAGGCGCCACTGCGGCAGGGCCCGCTCCCCTCGCCTCCCCCCGCCACCGGGGCCCAAGCCATCTTCCCCCCACGCCACCCCGCTGGGCCCACGCCACCCCTGCTGGCCCACGCAACCCCCACTGGGACCAAGCCATCTTCTCCCCCCCCCTGCTGACCCCCGCTGGGCCCATGCAACCCTTGCTGACCCCCGCAGGGCCTACGCCACCCCCGCTGGGCCCATGCCACCCCCACTGGGCCCAAGCCACCCCCGCTGGGCCCAAGTCACCCTCAGTGGGCCCACGCCACCCCCGCTGACCCCCGCTGGGCCCAAGCCACCCCCGCTGGGCCCAAACCACCCCCGCTGGGCCCACGCCGCCCCCGCTGACCCCCACTGGGCCCACGCCACCCCTGCTGGGCCCATGCCACCCCCACTGGGCCCAAGCCACCTCCACTGGGCCCAAGCCACCCCGCTGGGCCCACGCCAGCCCCGCTGGGCCCACACCACCCCCGCTGGGCCCAAGCCACCCCCACTGGGCCCAAGCCACTCCCGCTGTGCCCACACCACCCCGGCTGACCCCCACTGGGCCCACGCCACCCCCGCTGACCCCCACTCGGACCACGCCACCCCTACTGATCTCACACCACCTTCATCTTCGTCCCCCCTGCCAGAAAAAGGGGGGGGATGTGGGAGGGGGAGAGAGAGAGGGGAAGGCAGGGGAGAGGGAGATGGGGGAGGGAAGAGGGAAAGGGGATTATCGCAACATTTAAGAAACAGTTAGACAGGTACATGGATAGGACAGGTTCGGAGGGATATGGATCAAACGTGGGCAGGTGGGACTAGTGCAGATGGGACATGCAGGGCTGAAGGGCCTGTTTCCACACTGTATCACTCTATGACTAAATCTATCTTTCCCTCTCAAACCCATTCTCCTGCCTTCTCCCCATTACCTCTGACACCCGTATCAATCAAGAATCTATCAATCTCCTCCTGAAAAATGTCCATTGACTTGACCTCCACAGCTGTCTGTGGCAATTAATTCCACAGTTCACCACCCTCTGACTTAAGAAATTCCTGCTCATCTCCTTCCTCAAGGAATGTCTTTTAATTCCAAGGCTGTGGCCACTGGTCCTAGACTCTCCCACTAATGGAAAAATCCTCTCCACATACACTCCATCCAGGTTTTTACCAGGCTGAGACAGACTGCAACAGCTTCACACCATGTCCCAAAGCTCGTGTCCTGTCCTGCATCACCCAAGGCAGCAGAAACATTATAGGAGAGGGCAAGCACCGTAACAAAGTAGCTCACGATGAGGGACACGGAATTGCGGATCAGTTGGAGGAGGGAGTTCCAGAGCCAGGGAACTGCCCTGGAGAAGGCTCTGTCCCCTAAACTGCGGAGGTTGGACTTGTGGATGGAGAGGAGACCGGCTGATGTGGATCTGAGGGACCGTGAGGGTTGGTAGGGGGAGAGGAGGTCAGTGAGAATTGGGGGGGGGGGCAGATGGTGGAGGGCTTTGTAGGTGAGGATCAGGATTTTGTAGGTGATCCGGTGGGAGATGGGAAGCCAGTGAAGTTGTTTGAGGACTGGAGTGATGTGATGCCAGGATATGGTGTGGGTGATGAGTCGGGCGGCTGCGTTCTGGACCAGTTGGAGTCGGTTGATGTAGGTGGAGCTGATGCCAAGGAGAAGAGAGTTGCAATAGTCCAGTCGGGAGGAGATGAAGGCATGGATGAGTCTTTCAGCAGCGGGCGGTGAGAGAGGGTCTGAGTTTGGCGATGTTGCGGAGATGAAAGAAGGAGGTTTTAATTACATGGCGGATGTGAGGCTCAAGGGAGAGGGTGGAATCAAAGATCACGCCAAGGTTGCGGGCCTGGGGAGATGGGGAGACAGTGGTGCCGTCGATGGTGAGAGTGGGGTTATTGATTTTGCTGAGTGTGGCTTTGGAACCTATGAGGAGGAATTCTGTCTTATCGCTGTTGATTTGAGGAAATTATGTTGCATCCACGTTTTTATAGCTGACAAACAGGAGTTGATATGGGAGAGGGGGGGGTTGTGGGGGGATTTGGTGCCAAGGTAGATCTGGGTGTCATCAGCGTAACAGTGGAAGTCCAGGTTGAAGTGGCGGAGTATCTGACCAAGGGGGAGGATGTAGATGATAAAGAGGAGGGGGCCGAGTACGGAGCCTTGGGGAACGCCTTGAGTGACTGTGGCTGTAGCAGAGGTGTGGTTGTGGAGAGAGATGAAGTGGGATCTGTTGGAAAGGTAGGAACGGAGCCAGCTGAGTGCAGACCCTTCAATGCCGAGGTCTTTGACTCTGGTGAGCAGGATGTTATGGTTCACTGTATCGAAGGCTGCGCTCAGGTCGAGGAGGATGAGGATGTTGAGGGAACCAGTGTCAGCAGAGGTGAGGAGATCATTGAGGACTTTGAGGAGAGCAGTTTCTGTGCTATGGAGGGGGCGAAAGCCTGATTGGAGGGGTTCAAGAAGGTTATACGCAAGGAGGTGGAAATGAAGTTGCGACGCAACGATACGCTCCAGGGTTTTTGAAAGAAAGGGGAGGTTTGAGATTGGGCGGTAGTTAATGAGAGAGGAGGGATCAAGACCAGGTTTCTTTAAGATTGGTGTAACAGCAGCAGTTTTGAAAGTGGAGGGGACAATTCCTTGGGACAATGAGGAGTTGAAGAGATTAGTGAGGTGGGGGCAGAGAACGGGGAGGCAGGTCTTCAACAGGGGAGTGGGGAGAGGGTCGAGGGAGCAGGTAGTGGGTTTGGAAGAGCAGATGAGTTTGGAGATTTAAATAGGGGTGACCAGGTCAAACTGGGAGAGGAAGCAGTGTGGAGGAGGGGTAAGGAGGTCAGTGGAGATGTTGAAAGGAGGGGCCTTGGTAGGTGGTGGAGTAGATGCTGGGGAGTCGGGTACAGGGGATAAAGATTGTTAGATGGTGCTGATTTTATCAGCGAAAAAGTGGAGGAATGAGTTGCAGAGAACCGGAGTAGAGGTAGGGAGAGTGTTGGCTCAAGGCTTGAGGAGGTTGGCCGCTGTGGAGAAGAGGGTTCTGTGGTTTAGGCAGGGATCGGTGAATATGGAGGAGAGGTAGGCAGATTTTGCAGCAATGAGGGCATCTTTGTAGTCAGTGAGGTGGAGTTTGTAAGCTTCAAGGTGGACTGTGAGAGATGATTTCTTTGTGAGTCGTTCAAGTCGGCGACCAGTCTGTTTCAGTTTACGAAGTGCAGGTGTGTACCAGGGTGAAGATGTGTTGAAAGTTACGGTTCTTGTTTTGAGGGGGGCCAGAGTGTTGAGGGAGGTAGACAAGGTGGAGTTGAGATGGTTTGTGAGATCATCAGGTGAGATGGGGGTTGAGTCCAGGGGGAGAGTGGTGGAGAGCAGGTCAGAGAGATGGTGGGGATCAATGGATTTTAGATTACGGAAGGTGATTTCTTGGAGGAAGCGGGGACGAGGTGTCGGAGAAGGGATGGTGAACCGTATAAGCTTATGATCAGAGAGGGGGAAGAGGCAAGGATGGAGGTCGAGTACCGGTTGATTTGTGGAGCAGACCAGGTCAAGGATGTGACCTTTGTCATGGGTGGGAAAGGTGACGTGCTGAGTGAGAGAGAAGTTGTCAAGTAAAAAGGCGAATTCAGATGCGAGCTTGCAGGTGGGGGAGTCCATGTGAATATTTAAGTCACCAAGTAGCAGCAGACGTGGGGAGAGGGATGAGGCAAGTGTGAGGAGTTCAGTGAAGTCAGATAGGAAGGAGGGGTTTGGTTTAGGTGGCCGGTAAATGAGGATGACTGTCATGGAGGAAAGGGCTTTGAAGGTGAGGAATTCAAATGATGCTACTGGGGGGAAGGTGAGTTCAGTGATACGAAAATTCTGGTTGACAATAACAGCGAGGCCACCTCCATGGCGGGAGGGGCGGGGCTTGGAAATGTAATTAAATCCAGGTGGGGATGTTTGATTGAGGGAGAAGAAGACATTGGGTTGTTGCCAGGTCTCAGTGAGCAGAAGGAAGTCCAGAGTGTTGTCAAGGATTAGTTCATGGAGGGCAAGGGCTTTGTTGTTGAGCGATCTGGTGTTGAGGAGGGCAAAGTTGGCATTATGAGAGGGTGGGGGGATGGGGCAGGCTGGAGAGATCTGAGGTTGTCCCGGTTGACAGTGCGTGCGGTCAGCTGGGATGGGGGGTGACGCGGGTGAGGGGGGGCAGAGCGTGGTAGTGAGCAGACGGATGGAATGGAATGTCCGTGGTTGAAGCAAACAAGCCTGCGCCGAGAGCCTCTGTGGATGAAACGGGGTCGACGCAGAAGTCCAAGCTATTCAATGTTCAATGTTCAAGGAAAGTAGACTATTATCTGAATGGTGGCCGATTAGGAAAAGGGGAGATGAAACGAGACCTGGGTGTCATGGTACACCAGTCATTAAAAGTAGGCATGCAGGTGCAGCAGGCAGTGAAGAAAGCGAATGGTATGTTAGCATTCATAGCAAAAGGATTTGAGTATAGGAGCAGGGAGGTTCTACTGCAGTTGTACAGGGTCTTGGTGAGACCACACCTGGAGTATTGCATACAGTTTTGGACTCCTAATCTGAGGAAAGACATTCTTGCCATAGAGGGAGTACAGAGAAGGTTCACCAGATTGATTCCTGGGATGTCAGGACTTTCATATGCAGAAAGACTGGACAGACTCGGCTTGTACTCGCTAGAATTTAGAAGATTGAGGGGGGATCTTATAGAAACTTCTAAATTCTTAAAGGGTTGGACAGGCTAGATGCAGGAAGATTGTTCCCGATGTTGGGGAAGTCCAGAACAAGGGGTCACAGTTTAAGGATAAGGGGGAAATCTTTTAGGACCGAGATGAGGAAGATATTTTTCAGACAGACAGAGAGTGGTGAATCTCTGGAATTCTCTGCCACAGAAGGTAGTTGAGGTCAGTTCATTGGCTATATTTAAGAGGGAGTTAGATGTGGCCCTTGTGGCTAAAGGGATCAGGGGGTATGGAGAGAAGGCAGGTACAGGATACTGAGTTGGATGATCAGCCATGATCATATTGAATAGCGGTGCAGGCTCGAAGGGCCGAATGGCCTACTCCTGCACCTATTTTCTATGTTTATTATGGTGTTTACAGAATACTATGTTCACATATCAATTGTGCTGTTGCAAGTAGGACTTTCATTGTTGTTCTGTTTTGGAACATTTGACAATAAAACACTTTTAACACTTGACTATAATTCTAGGTTTATGATGGTAATATGCAAAATCAAGAATGCATTTAGCAATAGCAAAAAATATATAATTATTTAAAGGATACCTAGCATGAAATGCACAAGCCTTTATGTTGAATTTAGTTTGAATGTATAGTTTAGTTGCAGCAGGTCATATATTCAAAGCTGAGGTGGTCAGAGAGCAGCTCTTTCTCTGAGATTTACAGTGAGGCATTGCAACTTAGATGATAACTGTTGAGTTTTTTCTTGCAACTCTCTTCTTCGCATCCTCCATCAAGCATGCATTTTTACGATAATGCTGCCAAAATGCATTTTATATTCATATTATAATGCATTTTATTATTTCATATATTTATATTAATTTTGTATGGCAGCCTGAACGGTCCTGACCCAAAATATCACCTATCCATTTCTGCCTGGCATGTTGAGTTCCTCCAACACTTTGCTTTTTCCCAGCATCTGCAGTCTCGTGTGTCTCTATTTGCCACAAACAGCACACTCATTTTGAGATACAGGCCATTTGGCCAACCAAGTCCATGCCAACCATAAACCACCTTTATTCACCAATTCTTCATTTATCTCTTCATTTATTCTCCCCACATTCTTATCAACTCTCCCCCGATTGTACCCTTCACCTATGTACCAAGGGCAAATTAAAGTGGCCCATTAACCTTCCAACCTGCACTTTGTTAGTATGTATGAGGATATCAGATCATTTAGAATAAACCCACAAGGTCACAGGGAGAATGTGGAACTCCATACAGAAAGCACTGGAGGTCAGGTTTGAAACCTGCTTTACTGGAGCTGTGAAGCAGAGGTTTACTAGCTAGGCCACACTACAGCCCCTGCTGCAGCAGAATGTATTTAAAAAAAAAAAAAATTCAGACTCTATTATAAATTGATTTATGTCCTGGAAAATATATATTTCTTTAATCTGCAGGAAGGAACTGCAGATGCTGGTTTAAACCAAAGATAGACACAAAATGCTGGAGTAACTCAGCAGGACAGGCAGCATCTCGATAGAGAAGGAATGGGTGACGTTTCACAGTCTGAACTTCGACAGTCCTTCGACAGTCTGAAGAAGTCTGCCTATCCCGCTGAGTTACTCCAGCATTTTGTGCCTATCTTCTATTTCTTATCTATCTTCTATTTCTTTAATCTGATTGATTCGTTTTCATAAGCACATTACTTACTCATTTAATTTTAGAGTAGCATCCTGAAAATATTTTCTGATTTTATTGTCATTAATCCGTACAATGATTAGTTTGATACCAAGGTGCTGAATGGAAACATTGGGCCAGTAGAGTATTTGCAGCAATAGTTGGGGTTAAAATACTTCACCAGTGACCAGCAATCAATGCTCATTTATTCTAATTGCAAATACACTTTCGATGTTCTTGAAACTTGCATGGAATTAGAAAAGCTTTCTCTCTTCCTGATCTTCACCCAAATTGCAAGTATTGAACAGGTTATTTCTGTAATTATTTGAACAGCATTCCATCCGACAAATTAACATGGCAAGAGGATTTATTGGTTATCAATATAACTTCTTCTTGTAATCTTTGAAAGCAATCTCACCAAACTAATTTACATTAAACCTGAGAGGTTTTTAGTTGCAATTTTCAGTCATTCCAATAGACAAAACTGCTAATTAAAGAAAAATATAGCCGTCTCGTGTTGAGTAAAGATCACTAAAGAATTCTACAGGCATTACAGAAATAGTCAATATTGATGCCTTTTGAGGTCTGAAGATATGAAATAGAATTTGCTCGTGCAGAAAGAAACGGGAAAAAATGCAGTATTGCTAAAATGAATTTTAATATCTTCTTATAGATAGCCAGCTTTGTTGACTCAAATTGTTTGTGGGTTAGACACGGAAATTCCTTTATCTTTTCACATAAAAATTGTATTCCACCTCACTCCATATATGTGGAAGAATTATTTTCTAAAGCTCCTAACATTTATTCAGACTCAGCCTTTTCAAAAGAAATATCATAAGAAATCACCATGTTTATGCAGAAGGATGTTATAAAAGGCCAATTGTCTGTTGTATGAACTCAATTTTAGGCTTGAATGTTTCATATTAAGTCCTGCAATACGCACACACCATTTTCAAAATCATTTGAAATGCTGTAAGTTATACAAAATTTACCTGGTTTGGTCATTTCTGTGTTCTGTTGTGGCATGCCACCTCTAAAATTTTATACAGATATTAAAGATATTATTAATTTTTTCAGCTTTTTCCGTTTAGTTTTTGGCTTAATTATTTGACAAAATAAGTAAAAAAAGACCCTGTGAGCTTCATAAGTCCTTACTATTTTAGGTATGCAATTGATAGATTCAAGATAAATAGACAGTAGAATCCTATATGACACTCATTCCATAAGAAATCAGAACCTTCTTAACATTCTGGATTTACGATGTTACAAGCAATGGGAGCTGCTGCTTCATCCATTTCCCCTTTAACGTGATCTCACTTTGGAAATCTCAGTGGCCCCATCTATTATACCACCATGGGTAAATCATCATATAAAAGCCAATAGTGAGCTTCACAGCGCAGTACACAAACAGTAACCTATCTTGATGAATTGTTGTTAAACAGCAGAAATTCAAGGGACTCAGGTTAGTTGTTTAATTGCAGAACGTGGCTCAAAGGCATTTTTCTATCTCTTCGATAAAACACAAAATCCGGCTTTAGAATCCTGTGATATCCGCAGCTGGGTGTTGGTTTTTCAAATAACATTTTCATGGAAGGAATTGTATTGTATTGTATTCAATTTATTGTCATTGTCTCAGTTAGAAGCAGAGGGTGATGGTGGACAGTTGCTTTTTGAACTGGAGGCCTGTGAGTAGTGGTGTGCATCAGGATTTGGTGCTGGGACCATTCGTTTTTGTCATCCATATCAATGATTTGGTTGAGAACTTACATGGCATGATTAACAAGTTTGCAGATTAAACAAAATTGAGTGATATTATAGATGGTTGTCAAAAATTCCAACAGGATCTAGATCGGTTGGGCAGGTGGGCTGAGGAATGGTTGATAGAATTTTACATAGAGAAATGTGAGGTGTTGCATTTTGGGAAGTCCAACATGGGCAAGTCTACACAGTGAATGGTAAGGCTCTGGGGAGTGTGGTAGAGCAGAGGGATCAAGGAGTGCACATACATAGTTCATTGAAAATGGCATCACAGGTAAATAGAGTGGTTAAAAAGGCTTTTGGGACATTGGCCTTCGTCATTCAGAGTATTGAAGCTGGGAGGTCATGTTGCAGTTATATAAGGCATTGGTAAGGCTGCATTTGGGTATTGTGTTCAGTTCTGGGGACCATGTTAAAGGAAATATCTTGTCAAGCTGGCAACGGTGCAGAGAACATTTACAAGAATGTTGCAAGGACTTGAAGGCCTGAGATATAGGGAGAGTTTGAGCAAGCTAGGACTCTATTCCTTGGAGCGCAGGAGGCGGTTATAGATGTGAACAAAATCATGAGAGGAATAGATTGGATAGACACATAGGCTCTCTTGCCCATGGTAGGGGAATTGAGAATTAGAGGCATAGGTTTAAGGTGAGGGGGGAAAGGTTGAATAGGAACCTGAGGGTAACCTTATTGTACAAAGGGTGGTGGGTGCATGGAATTAGCTGAGAGGTGATGAAAGGAGATGAGGAAGATTTTATTTAGTCATAGGTGGTGAATCTGTATAATTTATTGCAATAGAAGGCAGTGGAGGCTGTAAATGGGTATTTTTAAGGTGGAAATTAATGGGTTCTTGATTAGTACGGGTGTCAGGAGTTATGGGGAGAAGGCAGGAGAATGGGTTGAGAGAGAAAGATAGATCAGCCATGATTGAAGGGCAGAGTAGACTTGATGGGCCTAATTCTGCTCCTATAACTTATGAACATAAACTTAGGAGGTGGGCATGGGATGTTGGGCCGAGGGGCCTGTTTCCACACTGTATGACACTATGACACCATGACATACATTTTTCATAAGAAAAGACCATGCAGTGTTTCAACAATAATTACAGATGCTTTGATCAGAATTTTCTAATGCTTTCGAATCTATTGGACTGGAAAGTTGCAAATGTCACTCCTGCACTTAAGGGGAAAGGGATGAAAATAATTGACTTCATGCCGAATCACCAATTTCATCACTCAGAACTCAGACAAGGTTTTTTTTATCAGTCAGCCTAGACTTAAAAAGGCTAAATCAACCTGTCAAATTGGGATTTTTGGGGGGAGATTGTTTGCACGGTGGTTGAGGATGATCTATGAATGTTGCCTTAAATGGACTTTCAGAATGTTTTGTTCATTTTCATCAATAAAAGTGAGTTGATGATTGCTTAGACATAGGGAGTCAGGACAAGGTACCATATGAGTTTATCTGGAAGGTGTGATCGTATGGAATTCACGGTGAGGTAGGTAATTGAACGTAAAATTGGCTTGGTGGAAGGAGTCAGAGGATAATTGGGGATGGTTATCTTAAAGATGGAGGCCTTTGATCATTGCGATGCCATAGGGATATGTGTGAAGAAGGATCCCAACCCTATACCTTGCCTAACCATTCCCTCCATGGGTGCTGCCTGATCTGCTGAGTTACTCCAACACTTTGTGTTTTTATCAAGATTCCAGCATCTGCAGTTCCTTGTGCCTCCAGTGCTGGGTCCCCCATTGCTTGTCATATCATCTCGGAGGAGGAGCCATCTTGGGGAACGGCTGCTGACCAGCAGCCGTCCGTTTAATTCACTTTTTTTGAAGTTTTTAGTAAGTCCTGTGCTTCGTCTGTTGGAGAAATTGACTTTTTAATGTGGGGGGTAGGGGGTAATTATACTTCTAGGTCCCTACCTGGTCGGTGAGGCAGCTTTTTCTCTGGGCTGCCCCATCGACCCGTCCTCGTGGCCTTCCAGCGGGCGTGGAGCGCCGTTTCCTGGCGGGGACCGCCCAGCACCTCGGCTTCGGTGGTGGCTCAGCACTGGAGCGCTATCGCAGAGCGGTGCGGGCGATGCCTTGCCTGGGTCGCCGCGCTGGATCGACGCGCTGGAGCTCTGGTGAGCTGTGACCGCTGAGATCAACACCTCCGGGCTGCGGGGCTGCGGAGCGGAGCGGGCGGCGCCGACTCTAACATCGGGAGCCTGGGAGCTCCAACCCGGCACGGCCTTGTTGGCTTCGGAAGCCGCGGTCCCCAGCTAGGAAGCGGCCGTTCCAGGTGGCCCAGCCGCTGAGAGGACTCTCCCGACGCCGGGGCAACTCCACCCGGCCAGAACGGCCAGGAACATCGGGCCTCCGTAGAGGCAATAGCGGTGGCCTCAACATTGTGCCTTCCCCCACAGTGGTAACCATTGTGGGGGGATGATTTTTTTGTGTGTAAGTTAATATGTTAGTCTGTGTCCAAGATGGCTGCCGGAAGGGAGAGTGGACGCTGGCGCGCTTTAGCTGCCGCTGCTCTCTCTGCACATTGTGTTTTTTGATTTTTTGTCTTTGGAGCGATTTCTGTCTTTAATTTGTGTATTGGTTATGTCCTTATTATTTATTTTACTCCGGCTATATATTTTTTCTCTTTTGTTAATTTCTGTAAGGTGTCCTTGAGACTTTGAAAGGTGCCCGCAAATAAAATTTATTATTATTATAATATATATTAACAATTTAGATGAGAATGTGGATGGTATGATTAGTAAGTTTGCTGATGACACCAAAGTTGCTGGTATGGACTTTATTGGACATTGAGGATAGTTAGAACCAAATCAAATGGGCACCTGTATGATAAATCAGGGCAGGACATACAAAGTGAATGGCAGGGCCATGTGTAATATTGTAGAAAAGATAGATATTGGGGTACAATTACAGAGTTCCCCAAAAGTGGTGACACATTTGTAAAGCATGCTTGCCTTCACTAGTTGGGACATGAGCACAAGAGCTGAGACATCATGTGAAAGATGCATAAGACTTTGTTGAGATCACAATTGGAGTATTGTATGCAGTTCTGGTAGCCAACCTGTAGGAAGTGTAGGAAAAAAACTAGAGAGTGTGTAGAAAAGATCCAAAAGGTTTTTGTCAGGTTTGGAGGACTTGAGTTATAAAAAGAAACTGGATAGGCTGAACTGTTTTCCCTATATTCCCTATATCACAGTTTTGACCTCAAGAACGTGATAGTTACTGGAAAGAAGTTGTTCTTGAACCTGGATATCATGGTTCTCAGGCTCCTATACCTAATGTATGGCCGGGATAGTGTGCGGCCTTGATGATATTTGCTGTCTTTTTGAGGTAGTGCTTCCTGTAAGTCCCTCTGATGGTAGGGGGGTCAATAGTTGTGATTAACAAGGCAATATCCATCACTTTCTGCAGCTTCCTTCATTCTTGGGGATTTGAGTTACTGTGATGCGACCAGTCATTATGCTCTCTACTGTACATCTATAGAAATTCAAGAGAGTATTCGGCCACATGTGAGGTTATCCACTTTGGTGGCCAAAACAGGAAAGTAGACTATTATCTAAATGGTGGCCGATTAGGAAAAGGGGAGATGCAACGATACCTGGGTGTCATGGTACACCAGTCATTGAAAGCGAATGGTATGTTAGCATTCATAGCAAATAGATTTGAGTATAGGAGCAGGGAGGTTCTACTGCAGTTATACAGGGTATTGGTGAGACCACACCTGGAGTATTGTGTACAGTTTAGGTCTCCAAATCTGAGGAAAGACATTCTTGCCATAGAGAGAGTACAATGAAGGTTCACCAGACTGATTCCTAGGATGTCAGGACTTTCATATGAAGAAAGACTGGTTAGACTCGGCTTGTACTCGCTAGAATTTAGAAGATTGAGGGGGGATCTTATAGAAACTTACAAAATTCTTAAGGGGTTGGACAGGTTAGATGCAGGAAGATTGTTCCCGATGTTGGGGAAGTCCAGGACAAGGGGTCACAGTTTAAGGATAAAGGGGAAATCCTTTAGGACCGAGATGAGAAAAACATTTTTCACACAGAGAGTGGTGAATCTCTGGAACTCTCTGCCACAGAAGGTAGTTGAGGCCAGTTCATTGGCTATATTTAAGAGGGAGTTAGATGATGCCCTTGTGGCTAAAGGGATCAGGGGGTATGGAGAGAAGGCAGGTACAGGATACTGAGTTGGATGATCAGCCATGATCATATTGAATGGTGGTGCAGGCTCGAAGAGCCGAATGGCCTACTCCTGCACCTATTTTCTATGTTTCTATGTTTCTATGTTTTTATGTTTCTATGTTTCTATGACATGCCAAATCTCAAACCTCTGAAGAAGTATTACATCTCATTCGCAAATTTAGTAAATTGCCTGGATGGAGCACAATGCTGTAAAGGGGCAACCATGGTATAATGAATGGGCAAAACTTGTGCAAATATAATTCAACGTGGGGAAGAATATGGCTATCCATTTTGGATCAAAAATATTTTAATACTTTTTATATGGTTGGATGTTAGAAATTGTAAGAGAACTGAAAGGCTTAGGTGTTCAAATATAAAAATTTTGAAGGGTAGTGCAGGGAAGAACAAATATTCAATGACTAATGAAATATTACTCTTTATCTTAAGAGGATTGTAATTGAAGAATGAGTAAACTTTGACTTGTTCAGAGTTTTAATTGGAAACCCCTTCTACTGTGTTTAGTTTTTGATAGTGAAGATATCACTGAAAGAGTTCTGAAAGTGTTACAATTGAGAACGATCAGAGCGGGTTTGAAATGATGCATTATTCTGGCCTGCATTTCCTTGAGATTAGAAGTCCGAAGGATGATCTGATCATGGCACTTAAAATGGTTAACAGACCCAATAAATCAGATGTACAAATGCAGAGAAATATATGTTTTGATGTTGAATGTAGGGACATAATCATAGAATTACATATGGACTATTTTTGGAACAAAACCAAGAACTCATGTCCCAAAAGATTATAGATGTTGGATCAGTTGAATTTTCAAGACTAAAATCAATAGCTTTTTCTAATGGCATCAAGGGATTAGGAACAAAGGTGGTTAAATAGAATTGACATACAGTTCAACTATGAGGTAATTGAATGGCAGAACAAGCTTCCGTGGTTGAAAGTTTAATCCCGTTTCTACATTCTTTGGGTCTTCCTGACATTTGTAATTCAAATACTTCATCTATCTGTGTACAATCTAATTCCTTCATTATTAATATCTCTGTCAAATCTTTCAGTAGTCTACGGTTATTTAAGTAAAAAGACAAACCCTATCTGAGTCTTTTTGAGATTAACAAAGGCTTTTAAACTGATTTTCATTCCAACGCCACTCCCCTGAATCTTTCTCAGGTTTCTATCTCATCTGTTCTATAAAGAAACAATATAAATACAAATGTAAATACAAATGTAAATATATTCAATTGCATGAGCCCTAGCCTAGAATCTCGGAGAGGGTTAGAATGCCCATGTTTTATATTGTTTTATTCTGGAAAATTATATCACTAATTGGAGGGAATTGTGTTTGACCTGCAACCTGAATCGGATATTCACGCGAGGTCCAGTTACCCTCTTAATTATGATTCAGATTGAAGCAGCGCACAAAAGAAATCTTGTAGAGCAGTGATAAGTTTATCAAATATCAATCTAATGTAGTCACTGCCTCAAAAAGGCAGCCAACATCATCAAAGACCCACACCATCCTGGCCACACACTCATCTCACCACTGCCATTGGGAAGAAGGTACAGGAGCCTGAGAACTGTAAAGTCCAGGTTCAGGAACAGTTTCTTCCCTACAGCCATAAGGCTATTTACACTACAACCTCATAAGCTATGAACTACAATAGACTATTATTATTATTATTATTATTAGTATTATTATTATTATTATTATTATTATTATTATTATTATTATTATTATTATTATTATTATTATTATGATTGTTATTATTATTATTATTATTATTATTATTATTATTATTATTATTATTATTATTAATATTATTATTATTATTATTATTATTGCAGTTATTATTATTATTATTATTGCAGTTATTATTTGTTCTTTTTTTCTGAGTTTTTGTTATATTATTTATTATGATTACATATACTGTTGTGCTGCAGCAAGTAAGAATGTTATTGTTCTATCTGGGACATATGACAATAAAACATTCTTGACTCTTGATTCTTGACTCTTTAATTAAGTCGGTTTATTCAAGCCCTTACCAGTATGCATTTGGGAACACCTTAAATGAACCCAAAGTGTTTTCATGAATCACAGCATTCACTGCCTCTTATTTTACTTCGGAGTCACGTGAGTGACTACGTGAAGAGCCCACTCAGCACACATGCGCGACATCATTTTTTACGTTTCAGCAGGCAACAGCGGCAGGTGGGAGTCAGGCGCTCCCGCTACAAGCCTGAAAGAGGAAGCTTTAGGTAAGTACTTACCTTCAGTTTAACCAGCGACTCGCGTCTGTTTGTTGCTCCAAGTGGAGCAAAGCAGCAGACGCAAGCGGCCCCCGTTGGACACCGGGGAAGGAGCGTTCCGTTCGCGGAAGGGGGAGAGACGCCACCAGGACCGCACACGCTGCGGTCCACGGACAGGGAGCTGCACCGGTGCCAGTCCAGACGCAAGCGGCCCCCCTTGGACTCCGGGGAAGGAGCATTCTGTTCGCGGAAGGGGGAGAGGCGGCACAGGACCGCACATGCTGCGGTCCACGGACAACTGTGCCGGTTTCCAGTCCAGAGGCACAGCGGGAGTCAGGCGCTCCAGCTACAGTTTAAGGAACAAGACTCTCCAAGAAACCTGTCCCCAGCTCGGCTCCAGCAGACAGGTGTCTCATCAATGGGGGACAGAGGGTGGTAGGACCGCTAACCTGGTGCTCTGCCATCCCCGACACCGAACCGAGCCCAGTTCCGCTAGCGCCTGAGCAGCGGACTGGATGTCAAGACATCCGGCCGGTGGTATCCGATTCATCGGATGGGGACGTCTCACCGTCCACTTGGGGCAGAGACAGCCGCTTGAGCCGCTTGGAGCGGCTCGTGGAGCATAAGCTCCAGCGAGACTTGCTTCGTGAGGAGCAGTTTTGCAGAGGGAGTTCAGGCACTCCCTCCACAGTGCCTCGTGCACTGGCCATTGCCTCCTGCTCATCCGAGGACAGCTTTGGCGACCAGAGCTGGGCTGGTCAAGAAGAGGGGCACTGGCTGAACAACATCGGGAGTATGCTTTGAGGTACAGGATCAGGAAGAGCTGCTGGGTGTGGCCGCTACGTGGTTTCACCACGAGCAAGATGGCTTTCAGTCTTAACTGAGGGCCAGCCTACTACCTGTCTTTTCCAAAAAACCTCTCCAAGACAGGTAGCCATGAGGCGTTGGTTTCATCACGCCTCCCCTAAATTGCATTTACTCAAAGTGCCCGCCATTATTGGGGGATACATTGAGCAGCGCATTTAACCCAAATATCTCAAAATTGCATTTGATACCCTGACGTCGGCTATCCATGTCCACCTGCTTATTCGAGAAGGGCAGGGTAGTATGGCAAAACACCTGACCCTACTGTTCAACTTCTCAAGGGAAGACACAAACCTGCCCTCAAATCTATGAATTAACAGGACTGTGAGAACGCCGACCTCACACCCACAGATCCTGCTACCTGGCACTTACCAAACCAGTCCTAAAAAACTGGACGAAGTGTTCAAACTATTCGGCACAAGAGGGCAGAGTCTGGAATGAGCACCACACTAAACCAGACAGCAGTACCTCTACGCGTCCACCAGGGGCATCTACCTCATGGTACTGGTGAAAGCTCGGGGCCTGCATGCCAATCCCGTAAGCCCTTTAGGCCAGGGCCCACAGCAGGCCCCATGGAAAATGTGCCATCCCCCAACAAACATCGTCCCTACAAGAACAAGGAACCAGAAACCGAAGAAAACAACAATGAAGACAGATAAGTATGGTTCCTACCATCACATAAAGGTGAATGGTTGTACTAACAAGGGGTGGGTGAATCACGCCTGGTTAAGAAGCTATCACTCTTGGTAGTTATATACCAACAAATATATTCAAGGGGAATAGAATTAATATCTTGCCACCAATTCAGCAAGCACCCCAAGGGGTCTACCCTCCCACGATGGTGAATGTCGCACCATCATTGATTAACCACTTGAGTATTTCACCAGGTATACCCACTTATGGGATTTGTAACTTCTACCATAGATCCAAGGATACTTTATGGTAGACATCGACCTTGAAGATGCATACTATTCAGTACCTTTTCATATAAGTTTCGGATATACCACAATTACCTGGATGGGGTAACCATGATGAGCATTGCCATTTTCATTCACTACACATCTCGCGTGGGTATGTGACAAATAAACTTGATTTGAGTATTGCATTGGCATTTAAGTCGAAGCTATTCCAGAATCAACCAGCCCTGACACTTAAGAAACATTCCGTCATGGCATGTCTATATATTAACGACAGACTATCCTTGGATATAGCTTATTAGCTGCTTAGCTACTAACCTCTTTAGTGGGCTCTGTCATATATCCAGATATTTACATTGACCATCCACAACATTATCTATTTGGTATTCATTAAGACTATCAGTTATGGTAACATTTAACCACCAATCAACTACGTGGTAAAGTAATTGGGATAGTAGCAGCATTACCAGCTACTGAACATTGTACCTTTCCTATGAGCTGAGATACTAGTGTTCAAACTATCTCCATACCTGTAATATGGGGGCAAATGGACTAATCTGGAGTGTTATCATGGAATTTATCTCCATAGGAAGGATTATGGTTGTACACTTCCACCTGGGTTGAGTGACATCTTATGTGTCCTGATGTGTTACTGAGCTTGTAATACTTAGTGCCAATGCGAATTGACTTAAACGTGTTATATATTAAATTACTTACTTCTAGTGAAGCATTTGCTCAGTAATGCACCATTTTGCATGTTCGTTTATAAGTTAACAACATCACAGTGGGCGAATACCACACATACCAAACCACTTGGGCGGAGAACATCGATATTAGGTGACAATTTATTAACAATTGGTAACCGTATGTCGTCAAACATGTTTGACCATCAGTAACTTACCTATTCAGGTGAACTAAATGCTGTACACAAACATTTAAACCAAAAATATTTGCTGAAATTACTAAGCAATATGGACACCAGATATCGATTTCCTTATATTCAATTAAATCGCCACGTACTAACCTACGTCGCATGAAACCAATCTCAAGGTAGCGGCGATGGATACATTCCTGCGTATTGAGGGGTGGGGGGGAATCTAATCTCTATGCTCTCCCTTCCTTCTACCTCTTCAATAGGTACTACAGCTTCATCAGTCGGGTACTACGCAAATTACAGTGGACTAAGTCCACAGGCATGGTTCCCAGTGGTCCTCGACATGGTCATTAAAAGAATTGCAGAATTGGGAAGAACACTGCTGTGCTTGGATCAGCAGCACTATCAACATGATGACAGCATTCCGTCGCATATCCACTAGGGAACATACCTGAGGAACATCAAGAAATGGGAAACTGTTCAAAAACAGGAACTACACATTCAACTACAACAAAAAACTGTACTGGAGTTCCTGGCAGGTCTTCACCACAATGAAGGAAATGTTCTGTCAGCCTACTTAACTTGGGCACCATGACAACAGGGCAAAGGGTGCCACTCACTGGTGATCAGATACAGGAGAGGTATATTCAATCCATTCCCCAGAAATACGTACACCCAAATTGGGATGTCAGTGAAATCCTGACATACCTTAGGGGATGATCACCAGCCAGGTCACTCACCCTGGAACAGCCTACCCTGAAGATGGACATGCTGGTGGCCTTACCTCAATATAAAGAGCCAGTTCTCCCATCTACTGCGATTGGACAACATGGTTATAACACCAGATAGTGTCACATTTCCCATTCAAGGGCTGGCCAAACAGAACAGAACAGGAACATCAGGTCCAGTCATGGAATTCCGGGCATACCCACCTGAACCACGTTTTATGTGTCATGACCCACTTAGAGATCTACATCGACACAATAAGGAATACTGAGGGAGAGGAAAAAGCCTTATGGGTCAGCCACAAGAAACCTCATGGTCGGGTGACGAGCTAAACTATCTCTAGTGGCTCAAGCAGGTACTGGGAGTTGCTGGAGTAAATACTAACGTGTATAAATCTTATTCCACCAGGACAGCTTCCACGTCAGTAACTAAGAGGATGGACGAGCCTATGGACCACATCCTGGCTACAGCAGGGTGGTCTAGGGAGTATACGTTCCAAACTTTTATAACAAACCACTGACAGAACCTGTATCGTTTGCAGGGAAAGAATCTGCAAAAAATATAAAATTTAAGCCCGGGGGAGCATTTGGTCTTGTTGTTGTTAATAACACCATTATTGTTTTTACAAACAGATTCATGGTTGATTACGATAACA
The DNA here is from genome assembly GCF_010909765.2 of Amblyraja radiata. NCBI lineage: Eukaryota > Metazoa > Chordata > Chondrichthyes > Rajiformes > Rajidae > Amblyraja > Amblyraja radiata. Next base: position 35,427,821 of record NC_045966.1, on the reverse strand, counting down.
TACTTCCTCCCTCGAATGACTTCGGCAGCGAGTGAAGTATAAACTGTTACACGGTTTGAAATCACAGAGCTTTGAAATCTTCACGTAGTCACTCACGTGACTCCGAAGTAAAATAGTAAGATTAAACGAGAACTTACCAGTTTGAAGAAAAGAAATAAGTGAGGAGGGAAAGCAGGAGAGAGTTTATTCATTTGCCACAAGGAGATGATTTTTTATGTTCTAGATTGTCTTTCACCAATACCTGAAACTTTTAATTTTCATGATACTATAGCACCACATGACTCCAAGAAATCAATAAATGGGGACCAACTCATTAAGAATTGGTCTTGTTTGGATTGGATTGGATTGGATTCCTTTATTGTCATTCAGACCTTTCGGTCTGAACGAAATTACATTGCCTGCAGTCATACATATAATAATAAATAACAAAACATACAATAAACACAAATTAACATCCACCACAGTGAGTTCACCAGGCACCTCCTCAACTGTGATGGAGGCAAAAGTCTTAAAGTCCTTGTCTCTTCCCTCCTTGTTCTCCCTCTGCGCTGAGGCGATCCAGGCTTCCATTGTTGTGACCCCACCGGATGATGGTAAGTCCCGCGGCTCATCCGAGCTCTGCGAACGGGCCGGTTCAAACTCCGCGGCCCGGTGCGGTCGAAGCTGCCGCCCTCCAGTCCATCGGACGCACCTGTAGTTGCGGGAGCTCCAGAAAAACAGGTCACCAACCTGTGACCTGCGAGCTCCCGACGATGTCGTCCACTGGGCCCGCGGCCGAGCCCTGAATTCAGGTCGCCGCCACCGGAATGCCGCCGCAGCTCCGAAGCCGGTCCACCGCCGCCGGAATACCAGAACATCGCCACAGCTCGAAGACGGCCAGCCTCGCGTTGGTAAGTCCTGACTGGCTCTGCCTCCGGAGCCTCGAGGTCGGTCGCAGTTGGAGGCCGCCAGCTCCGCCATTAGGCCTCAGCGCAGACGGAGCCAGAGAAGGGGGATACGACAAGAAAAAGTCGCATTCCCCCGAAGGAAGAGACAAAAAAACATTTCCCCACCCCCACATATACACAACCTAATAAACTAAAATTTAACTAAAACAAGACAAATGTCAACAACAACAAAAGTAAAAACAGACGGACTGCAGGCGAGCCGCAGCTGTCAACAGTGCCGCCACTTCCGGAATCTATTAGGAGGAGTCTCATTTCTTCCAAATGTGCTGTGTCCAGCATATTACTGATCCACATTTTAAATGTTTGTATATTAGCATTTTTCCAAAATTTAAGTATGAGTTTTTTTGCTATTATTAACCCATAATTAAAGAATAAGTTTTGGTGTTTATTTAATTTAATGTGATTAAATGGTTACATGCGGATTTTACATTTTTGAAAGAATTCATCAATGATTAATATTTATTTGAAATCCTTCATCTTTATTTTCCTTTGTTCTTAGAGTAACCTTAAACATTCTGTTCCCTCTTAAATAACTAAAAAAAGTCTCCCATTTCTTGAACAAATGGGTGCAATAAAGAACCTTTCTTAGCTCATAATCAGTTTTAATGCCCTTGGCCTTGTTTACAACATTTTATGTTTATCTTTACTCCAGCTAGCTACATCTTATAATCTAAACACCTAAATCCTTCTGTTGCCTCGTCTATCATGATCTTTAAATTCCCTTCATTATGTTGGCCTCTTTCCATGCCTCCCAAATATGTAAGCACTTGAGTTAAAAAAATTAAAAAACTTGCCCAATGTTCTTATAATTTCCAGAATTCCCCACTTCACTATAGTACTCCTTCACTTGAGAAGCTGATCATACACTGTGACACCTAGTTCATCAGTATTTGTACATGCCAATATGCAAATTTCATCAAGGTGGTGCTTTTGGAATTAATAATCTGCAAAATGTTGTAACATGTGACAAACATAGTGTACAGAAGAATGTTCGGTATGATCTGTGACTTCTTGATATAATTTTTAATTCAGTGCTTAAAATACATGCATTTGTGACACATTTCAACTGAGGAGAAGTAACAGTAAGCTGCTCTCGTAGACATAATGAGCCAAATGACATTTTCTGCCAAATGACCAAATTCCCTGGTCCAATGGTTCTCCTGCCCTCTCCCTCGTCATCTTTACTGTACCTATAATGAGGTGGGAAAGATGAACCATTTATGCTGGATAGCCTCAATCATTTTCCTTATGTATTGACGATTTAATCAACTGCAGTGATTGACGTTCATATTACAATTGATTCTCTGCACAGTAAAAAGCAGCAGACGTGGTAGAGACAGAGAAATTAAAAGTGGGGGCAACTCTGCATCTGCTCCAAAGATGAACCTATTCTATGACATCTGAGGTCCTCTTTCTTCAGTAAACATGGTTTCCCTCATGCTGAGATAGATGGATATCTCACCCACGTTTCCATTGTGTCCCATAGTTCGGTTATCGCTTCCCCTCCGCCACATGGTACAAGGATAGAGATCCCCTGGTCCTCATCTCTCAGCCTCTCCCGCCTGTTCATCCAACACATCATTCTCTGACATTTCTGCCACCTTCAACTTGATTCCATCACCAGTCACATTTTCTCACTCCCACCCTTTTCCATCTTCAGCAAAGACTGCTCCTTTTGCAACTCCTTGGTTTACTCATCCCTTCCAACCCAAACCCCAGGTACTTTCCCCTGCAAACTGAGGAGATGTAACACCTATCCTTATACCTCATCCCTCATATCCAAGCAAGGATCGTGACCCACTTGCGCTTGGTCTGCCGAGGCCTACTGGATCTCCCAGTTGCAAATTATTATAACCCCTCTTCCCATTCCCATACTCACCTTTCTGTCCTGGACCGCTTCCATTATCAGAGTGTGGCCACTTGCAAACAGGAGGAACATCATCTTATATTCTGCTTGGGTAGCTTATAACCCATTGGCATGAATATTGAATTCTACAATTTTTTGTAACTAACCAACCGCTTCCTCCCCCTCCCCCACCCGGCTCTCCTCCCTATGCCCCACCTGGACCTGCAACCACTTCTCCCCTCCCTCTCCCCTTCCACCTACATTCCTTCCTCTGGATTCACAATTGCCAATTCCTTCTACCCTTATCTCACATTTTTTGGCTTTTCATCTTTGGCCTTTGTCCAACCATTTAATCTATAACAAAAAAACCCATCACAAGTATCCACCTATCACTCACCAGGCTTTATCATGCCCCTCTACTCTACTGGCATTCTTCCCTTCACCACTACAATCAGTTTGAAGAAGGGAAGCAACCCGAAACCTGTAACAATTTCCATGTTCTCCAGCGCAGATTTAGTACTTACTCTTGCACAGAGAATATGATCAAACTTGGTTGAGCAGGATGCTAGAATTGATTTATTTCAACCTTTCTCCTTGCAGTTGAAATATTCTATCAACTAATAACTGGAGGTTAAGAGGAAGCAGATCGTTGTGAGCCCGATGCAAATACCGAAAGATTTTGCATTTTCCATGTGCAATGCAACATTGGATTGTTTCCCTTTACCACTAAATTCCATTTAAGAGGAATACCTTTAGCTTTTAACTGTCCTGCTATGCAGGATTGCTTGTTCAGTTTTGAAATAAAAGTTCTTGAGACTTGGTGCTGTACCTTATTTGGGAAGAATGATGCCTTTGTGTAATTTTACATTTGCTGGGGAGCATGTACTGGGAAATATGTTTTAAATGTTAATATATGGCAACAGAAAGAAAAGAGATCTGCTTTTTTCACAAAGCTGATCTATTGTAAAGGACATTTCTAGAGATCTTTTAAGCTCCCAGACCATGACATTGTAAATTATGTCTAAATGATTCATTTGTAATAAAAATGAGGAGAGAAACAGCCTCGGGTCCTAAATGTAATTTTGCTGAACACAACAAAAATAATTCATTAAAACTTCTATTACTGAAATCTGTGGAGGTTATATTTTAAATTAAATACATACAATATTTTTAATTAATCAATAAAACATGAAATCTTGTCATCCTTTAGTGATTTAAACTAATATGAGAAAATTACTTCAGAAATCACGGTTGTACAATTCGGCACAGCAGAGAGGAGCAAAAATTTAAAAAATCTTGGTGAACGCCCTATTTGCTCGGGTTTATAAGAGGAATAAAATATTGCCACATTTTAATTTCATTACAGTTTTTGGTTCCTTTTAAATCAATTTTGCCTATACTCTTATCAAATTTGACAATATAGCACATCATATTATGACAATCTACATTAATAATGCAAAGAAAATCCTAAAGTATAATTTATTTGAGTTAATGATCTTATATGAAGTATAAGGACTACCCACTTTTATGAATGAATGATGTTATCCCTCACCTAGCAACTATTGACAAATAACTATGCTCTGGCAGCAACTCAAATTTTTGCTGTTTGTAGAAAATATTTGATCATGGTCATAAAGGTATATTTTGAAAGAAGCTGCTTCTTGGGAATTGCAAACAATCAATTATGTACTGAGAGAAATAACTCAAAATCAGCCAATCCTCCTACCTGATGAGACAATACTTTGGATACAACAAGAAACATAACTAGAGTGTGGCCTCTATGTGGGAGAAAAGTGCAAATTTAACTGTATTGAATTTTGCTTTGTGACTATGTCATATTAGGCTCAGGCAGAATTCTATCTTGTCCGTAACTGCTGCATTAGTGTGCAGAGGAATGCATTGACAACATGTGAAACATAGCCCAACTAATGCTACCAATAGACCATATCGGGAGAATTAAATGTTTTTTGATTAATTTGAAAAATATTCTGTGATGAATTCAGATAACAATGTGCCAATGTATCCATACTGGTGAGATGCACAGGAGTGTCAGAGATGCAATGTTATTCATTGTAAGGCAATGTTAGTTTTGAGCAGAACAAAAGTTGGCATTAATATTCAACAAATAATAGTCAAAAATGTTTAACAATACAATCACCTTGCTTTTATCATAGGATAGATGACAATGGAAGTGATAATACTGTCCCTGTGCATTTGGCTTTTCAATCTTTAGGATCCATGGTTGTTCGGAGTTGGTGATGGAAAATGATATGTGTTGAACTGATATCATTATCCATAAACCTCTAATAACTCTAATGGGAATTGATGGTAATTTCAGAAGGCGAAAAGGCAAAACTGCTTGTGTGATGTATGAGTATAGTAAACAAGCCTGGAAGGCATGGGAATGAGATTGGGAAGCAGAAGAAGCAATGAAAAGGACAAGATTATTACCTGGTACATTACTGAAGCAATGACGCAAAGAGAAATGCAATAAAGTGACAATTGCAGTGAAGACAAGACAGAAGTATGTCCATTGCACCTGCCCATTGGTACCAGAGCAAGGAGGGTATGAATAAATGTGATAGGTGGGACATAGCTCAATTGTAGAACTGTGATGTTGAGGCTATTTACTGAAACATGACAAAGGTGGGTAGCAACTCATTATTATTGGTTACAGATTATAATCAGAGACCACTTATACCTGAGTCATTCTTTCTCATGTCGGGGATGGATACAAAAGCTGGAAAGTATGTACCACCTGATTCAGGAACAGCTTCTTCCCTGCTGTATCAGACCAGTTCACAGACCTCTCATTAGCTAAGGATATAATCCTGATCACCCATTCTACCCTATTGCAAACGTTGTACTTTTTTTATTTGCACTCCCTCGTTAGCTGTATCACTATATTCTGCACTTTGTTCCCTTGTTCTTGATGACCTCGTGAATGGTTTGATTGTGCTCATGTATGCAATCATTTAGCTGGATCACTTGCAAGACCAAGTTTTTCCATTATATCTTGGTACACATAGCAATAATAAAACACCAATACCAAAATATATCCACAACTCTTAAAAGAAATAAAGGAGGTAATTGTATGGGTTCTGAGCTTTGTTTTGCTGTGTTCTTTGACTACAGGTACGGTGCCAGGGGACTGGAAGCTTGCTAGTGCTATAGCATTGTTCACAAGGGGGAAAAGGGGCCGAGTAAATCATTACAGGCCAGTCAGTCTAACACCCGTGGTGAGCAAATTGTTAGAGAAAAACATGAATGACAACTTAAATCAGTATTTAGAGATCCAGTTAATCACAAATGGTCAGCATAAGTTTCTATGGGAAGGTAGCTTCAGGTAAACTTAACTGATTTTTTTTTTGAAGCAGTAACAAGGGTAGCAGATGAGCTTAGAGGTTTAGATGCAGTAAATACTGATTTAGCAAGGCAATTGACAAAGATGTATTCAATAAATAGTTAGATATAGCTCTTAGGGCTAATGGAATCAAGGAATTTGGGGAGAAAGCAGGAACGGGGATACTGATTTTGGATGATCAGTCATGATCATATTGAATGGCGGTGCTGGCTCGAAGGGCCGAATGGCCTACTCCTGCACTTTTTCCTATGTTTCTATGACTCACATGCCAGATAGATTAAGAAAATAATATCCCATGGGATTCAATGGAGCTGCCGGGTAGACTAAATATTTTTTCTGTGGCAGAAAGCCGAGGATAATGTTTGATGAGAATTTTAATGATTGGAGGGTTATGTGTATTGGGATTGTGCAGAACTCAGTATTAGAGGCCCAACATTTCATGGTGTAGAGGCTCTAATGCTGGGCTCTGCACAATGTGATAATGTGCTTGATAGTGAAGAGACGTTTTAGCCATTCACCTCCTGGGCACTGCAATTGTTCAGACTTCCTCCTCTTAAATTGATTTAATTATCCTTCACATTTCACAGCTGGATGTGGTAGGACTGCATAGTTTTGTTCTAATCATTTATTTAGTTTAGTTTCATTTAGAGATACAAATTCTGGTGAGAATTTGATAAATAATGGTTCCCTGGCTTGATAATAATGTTAAGTAATTAAGATGGCACCTGTGAGAGGTGAAATTTTAAATAAAGCTCCTCTTAAAACAGTCACTTATGACTGTTTATCATTATCTATCCATTTTAGCACTGAAATAAAGAATTGGTTCCAGCACTGAAAGACTCATCGCTGTTTCGATGAAACTGTCAGAACTACTGATCTTTAGCAGACCTGATGGTATGGGCACAGCTGTGTGTACAAACAAAATGTGGGAATGTGGCAGTTGTGGCTAAAATAAAAGGGATTACCCCCACATGGCTCACCCAACTGTACTAACCTGAGGATGTTCTCTTGATGAAGCCGGTGATATCTGCGGCTGGATGAAGTGGTTTTGAACACGTTCAATTCCACGGACTCAAGGCAGTCCTGAAGTAGATCCTCAACCTCCTCAGACCACAGTTGCATTATTCTTTTCATTTGGACAGCATGACATCCTCAGGAAACGGAAACTGAGCAAACCTTGATGCCCTGTTCATCATCTTGTTGACTTCACCCACCCACCCTACATCAGCCCGAAATGTTGCCTATTTCGTTTGCTCCATAGATGCAGCTGCACCTGCTGAGTTTCTCCAGCACTTTTGTCTACCTTCGATTTTCAAGCATCTGCAGTTCCTTCTTAATCACTTCAACCTCAGTTCAACCAGTTAAATTATTTATTCATTAGTAGCACAGCTTAGACAAGGCTGTATGATTTACAGGTATAATGCAGTCGGGATTTGAGGAGGCTGAGTGTTGACTTTAGGACTTCCTTGTGTTGGTGAACTGGAACATGTTCAAGACATGTTCAAGAACACTTCATCCAGCCTGAATCAGTGTATCTCTGATTTCAATGACTTCCCCAAGAAATGTGTTAATAAAGATCATTAGGGTCTATCCTAATCCAAAACCTTAGATTATTAATTCTCCGTAAATATTCTGATCCGAGAACCATCCCACACTGTACAAGGAGACCAATGGGGGTATGATCTCCACAGGGCTATCAGGGATGCCAAAAGAGGATTGTAAAACAAGCTGAATGCTCAATGTAATCAAGCAAATTCCTGATGAATATGGTAGAGTGAGACTGAATACCATCATGGGTGACAAACTGAAATTAGGGGCCATCTCAGGCAACTTTGCAACTCTACCAGATTAGTCTGTGAAACCGAAGTTCATTACCAGTCCTAGGATGTTTATAGGATGTTTATAAGAAACTTGCAAGTCAACTGAGCTTGAAGGGCTCTGCCATGTCTAAGTTCAGTTCCTGGGTCAATACGGTTAATACAACAATAGGCTAGTTTTATTGGTATTCCATTTCATTGATGAGGTTTTCATATTGCAGTCTAGATACAGATTCTGCTTTTATTTGTTTGTATTCAATTGATTGTCATTATCTCATAAGAGACAACAAAATGGATTTTCCTTACAGTCAAGTAACATAAAAATAAATAATAAATAAATAAAACATTTTTTTTTTTAAAGCACAAAGTCCACGACACAACATAACCCCACAGCGGCACCAAAGTTGAGGAAGGTACCATAGTCCAGTCAGCCTCCCCGCCAATCTTCCCAGATGTTCACCCATGGTCGGGGTCTCCCGAGCACCCGCAGTCGCCACCACGGGCTGCCCGATGCTCAGGCCCTCTCGCCGGGAACGATGGAACCCCGACGGAGAACATCCTCAGCGGCCCGGACCTCCAGATCAGCCACCTCCCACTGGAGTCCGCAGCTCCCGAAGTCCACAGGCCGAGCCGGGCGGAGTCGCAGGACTCTGCGATGTTGGTCAGCGCCGCCCGCGTTGGGAGCTCCACGAACCACAGCTCCGCGATGTCGGCGCAGCAGGTTCAGCACTCCGGAGCACCAAACAGCCATCCCCGGTAAGGCATCGTCCGCCCCGCGATGTATCCAACGCTGCGCCGCCGCTGCTGCTGAAGCTCTGGTCGGTCCCGGCAGGAAACGCTGCGCCAATCCAATAGGTAGGCCGCGGGGGGGGGGGGCGAGGACACGACTTGAATAATAGTCGCATCCTCTCCAGGAAACGACTGAAGGACGGTAGCCCCCTTACCGTACCCTCTTCCCACACATAAAGACATTAAAAAAAACTCAAAAAACGCTCTTCAAACATAACAAAAAAACAAAACGATACCGGACTGAAGGCGGAGGCAGCTAGCAACAGCGCCACTGGATGTCTGACTGTAGATTAACCATATTGGTCTGCCTTTACTATATCTATCACCACACATATTATGCATGCTGCACATTCCATATTTAGTCCAGTCCTGATCTTCATCTCTACCCCAGACTATTGATAACAGTACTTCACCATCTCACAGTCAGACTTGATGCTGATTACAGAGACGATAGCATGTAACGTTTTCCCAGCTTGTGTTACAATAAAGACCATGAGTTGTTACTCCTGTGTATGGGTCTCATTACACAACACTGACCACTTGCCCTGATGTATTGGTCCTTTGTCTATGATTTTTGGTTCTCTTATTGATCCAGCTGCTTCTAGATCTAAACCCAAATCCTTCAGTCATTCTTTCTGTCAATTGTGATTCCAGTCCTGTCCCTCCCCAACATCCGTGCAACCAGTCCCATTGCTGATCCGGATGTGCCTCTCTGCATACACCATAATGCCGGTCCTGACACTGATCCTAGATCTTTTCTCCCTCTTTTATATTGACAACCTAAGCTGGCTCCATATGACTCATGGCTCAAGCCACAATCAGCATATTCTCAATGTAAATGCATGTAACACTGGGTCAACCGCACATATAAACTGAAATCTGCACTGCTATGATCATTCAGTTCATCCTTCCATGGTTCAGTGGTACTTTGTCACTGTGGCCTTTGCTCATAAATTTTTGTCACTGTAAATCTATCTAACTACTGTGATTTTTTTTTTAACATACGAATCAGTAACAATCTTACTATATACTGTGGCGTCAGCTGATAGACAGACGACTTATGGCCGAACCCTCGTCAGTGGTTACGAGGGCTGTCACGTGACATCATGGGTTAAGGGGAGTGTCCTGCCACTTAAGCATATCTCACTTTGAGATCACCCAGTCGACAGGTAGCTGAGCTCGACACAACACCCTCGCTTAGCTACAGCAGCAATGACAATTATGTTAGTGGACCAAATTTGCATGTAACACCTGAATAAAGCAACTGTTTATTCACCACGTTTGGTGCCGGTACAATACTCTATTAGACACAATCATACTAAAAGTGTAAGAGTAGTCCACACTGAGTCAGTACACAGGAATCACCACATTTCAGGCACCATCTTGTATTCTTTAAGTGCAAACTTTAAAAAAAATGATAATCTTAACCTGGCCATAAAGGCCTGTAGTCCTGGATTGGAAGTGCAGGAGTCGGCCAAGCCAGATGATGAGATGATGTCTTCCACATCTTTTCCGTCATATCAGAATTGCTAGGCATGAATGAGTTTGAACACTAAAGCTCCTTCACAAAATAGATATAAATTCATAGTGGCTGAACGATGTTTGTGTCCCTTGCCTCCCCGTTCAATGGAGTTATGCTTCTGGGTTAAATCACAAGTGTTGGGGGATGTCTGATTTCTTTAAAATATATTTAGCATTTTGTTCCAGCAGCTTTCAGAGGCTCGCAATATACTGGCTTATCCATTCTGAAGTAATGTACTTCTGGTTTTATGCTTTTCCAATTCCGTTATTTAAGCAAACAGCAAAGACCAATGATAAATGTTCTGCTTGGTGTATCTTTGTTGATTTTATTTCAATGATTAATGTCGGCTGCGTTATCAGTGGATCTTCTCAGTAATCTGTTGCAGAATTGGAAATTTGTTATTGAAGTCCACTCCTACTTAAGCATTAGTGTAGGATTTGACTGGGCTGACCAGATGGCAAGTGGGAAAAATCAAGTTAGATTTTTTGGAGATGTTGCTCGTGGTACATACGTATAGCCATAAAGAGTATAGGAGTGTGAACATAATCTTAAATTACATTTGGAAAGGTTTTTTTGAAGAACTGGTGTGGAAAGTATTGGGGAAGATGGTGGGTTTGCTGGTGAGATGGTCACTTGGCAAAGAAATACTCGCATTGAATTGGGAGCCTTCTGTGTTTGTTTAATATTGAGAATGCAGTGAATAAGGGGCCATTATGCCAAGGACCCTGCAGCATCGATTTTCACTAAAAATCATTTTGTGCCGGTAATTAGATCAGTTCACCTTCTCAGCATGGCCCCATCAAAACTTGTCGGCCTTCCTTTTTGATACTTGCAATTCATTGCTAATAATTCTGGGGCCTGGTTCTCTGTCCCTTAAACATTGTTTCCATGAAAACCGCCCCTACCTCAAGCTCTTGCGCCAGAGGAGGAACACCTTCCCATTGTACTGGAGCTGTTGTCTGTACCTTCCCATTGATGATGTTCAGATTGTTTCAATATTTCATTTATTCCAGGTGTGCAGGGAATCACCAAGGTTGTGACTGGATTTCCCATATTGGCAGCTATAAGGATTTGCAGCAGATTCACAAGATTTCTGAATCTTTCACAGAGGCCACACTCTGGAATTATACCCATTGGAAAGGGAGTGCGAGTACAGAAGATATGGAATGTGTGGAAGTGATGGAAAATAAGGCTCAGCCAAATCGAGCTAGTTGGCTCTTCCTTCCCTGGGTTATAATGGAAAGAGCTATCACAGGGTCTGCTTTAATCAAAAGAAAAGACATGTAGCAGCAACGAGGGGATGCTCACCATGGGGATAGGAGTTAGTCAGTCAGTATGTTGAGCAGTGATTTCTCAGACTTCCCCACTGTTAACAAACCAGTGCATATAAATCCTAGTTTAACTCATTCTTTCCCACCCAAACCACCGCCTCCCCAGGTACTTTCCCCAGCAACTGCAGGAGATGCATCATCATCAGTCCTTATACCTCCTCCCTCAACTCCATCCAGGGACTCCGACAGTCCTTTCAGGTGAAACAGAGGTTCACGTGTTCTTCCTCTAACCATCTACTGCTTCCGATGTTCCTGGTGCCCCTGTACATTGGCAAGACCAAATGTAGACGCGCCGACCATTTCACTGAATACTTACAGTTGATCCATCGCAGCCTACGAGATCTCCCAGTTGCCAACCATTTCAAATCCCCTTCCCATTCCAATACTGACCTTTCTGTCCTGGACCTTCTCCATTGCCAGAGTAAGACCACACACATATTTCGCTTGCATTTGCATATGTGGTATGAACGTTGAATTCTCCAATTTTAAGTAACTTCTACTAACACTCCTCTCTCCTGCCCCCTCCCCCTTACCCCACCCTAGTCATTTAACCAGTTCCACAGTTCCCCACATTGTGTCCCTCTTGAGATCACACTTTCCCTAGCCAACAATTGGCATACCAGGGCACCACATCGCTTGAGGTTGTTGTTCCAAGCTCTGATTTGCCCTGGTCTATTCTCACATCCAGCTCTTCCCCCTCCCTCACCCCCAAGGGTCCAGACATGAAACATCACCTATCCTTATTCTCCAGTGATGCTGCCTGACCCGTTAAGTCACTCCAGCACTTTACATATTTCACGTAAATTCAACCTGGTCTGATAAAGCTGAAGTAGAGGTTTAGCATGGACATGCTCCTTGGTACATTACAAATGCTCTGTTACACTGTACGCTGATATCTCGTGAGCAAAATGGTGACCCTAATATCCAGGCAATTCCAATATTATAAGGACATTTGGTCATTATATTTGTACTTAGAAAGATGCTTGGTTGAAATGTAAAGTTGAGATCCTGTCTACTCTCAAGTGAATGTTAAAGATGCCATAGCATAAAAGCAATTCTGGGTGATATTTCTTCATTATTTCTTTGTTATGTTTATGGTTGTTGGTTTTACTTAAATTGGCTGTTGCCTTTCTTACAAAATAACAATGGTTTGACTTAATTGCATAATTATTCTAGGGTATCCTGGAAGGAATATGAAAGAGGGTACTCGGACGGGACGTCGAAGGTCGAGAAGCCGAAGCCAAGAAGTGGAAGCCAAGATACCGAACAGGCACAACGCCGAAAAGCCAAGATACTGAACGGGCATGACGACGAAAGGATACGAAGATGAACGGACACGGCGCCGAAGGTATACGAACCCGAACGGACACGACACCGAAAGGATACGAAGCCGAACAGACACTACGCCGAATGTACAATGCAGAACGGACATGACGTTGAAAAGCCGCCAAACGGACATGACGTCTCCGGGGACGGGATTTGTCTGAGACCTTGTCAGAGATTGGTCCAGACCCCTGCGTCCATTACATCACTGGCCGGGGGGAGGGGGGGGGAAGGGCTTGAGCTTGCATTTGTAAAATGGTGGCAGTGACTCCAAGCTGCTGCTATTGCCACAGAGACAGTGATGTGCATCACTGGCCGGGGGGAGATGGGAGGGTGGGGGGGAGCTTGAGCATCCATTTGTAAAATGGTGGTAGTGACTCCAAGCTGCTGCGATTGCTACAGAGGCTTTACGATGTCATGTTCGTTCCGAAGCCGAAAAACAATCTGACGCCGAACGCACGTGAAGCCGAAATGATAAATAGGTATGAAACACTGAAACACTTTAAAAAATCTATATTTGCTGCAAGAATACACAAACAAATTTATTATTTAACTATTTTAAAATGTAACAAGGTACAACAATTTAACTATTTTAAAACGTAATAAGGTACAACAATTTAATTATTTACCAACATGATGTCATAAGCCTCTGTGGCAATCACAGCAGCATTTTTTTTTAATCAAAAAATTATTTCAATTATTAAAAAATAATATTACACTACAATAAAACAAACCAGAACCCACCACCATAATACAATACTAACGAATATCCTTAATAAACTACTAAACAACTATGTTACAATCCTTATTGAGGATGCATTCAACACCCTGCGGAGCCCAGTGGTCCTGATCACAGCAGCTTGGAGTCACTGCCACCATTTTACAAACCAAAGCTCAAGCTCCCCCCTCCCACCCTCCCGTCTTCTCCCACCCCATCCTCCTGTCTCCCCCCCCCCCCCCCACCCCCCCACCCTCACGTCTTCCCCCCGCACAGTGATGCGATGGACGTGGGTGTCTGGAACAAATCCCAATCGCTGACAAGGTCTCGGACGAATGTGCCACAGAGACGTCATGTTCGTTCGGCGGCGTTTCGACGTTGTGTCCATTCTGCGTCTTGTCCTTTCGGCATGGTGTCCATTCGGCTTTGTATCCTTTCTGCGTGGTGTCTGTTCGGTTCGTATCCTTTCGGCGTGGTGTCGTTTCGACTTCCTATCCTTTCGCCATGATGCCCGTTCAGTATCGTGGCTTTTCGGCATCTTAGCTTCCACATCTTGGCTTCAGCTTCTCGTCCTTCGATATCCTGCCAGCACATGTTGAAAGAGATGATATTCGGATGATATGGCCTGCAACTATGAAAATAAAATCTCGATTCAAGGTATTGTCCAAAACAGAGCACCTTTGTAGTGCAGCACTGGGGTTTGAATATACAATCTTCTGACTCTATTGCACAATCCGATACCAGGGCAGAAGAATATGATGCCAAAAGCCACAAATGGAAAATTTGGGCTAAAAATGCTTTATTTCACACATTTTCCTTCGGTGCTACAATTATTAGGTGCTCCCCGACAATGATTGATAGTTGTCACAGATATATTAAGTGTATATTCAATAAAGATATACTTAATTAAACTGTACCAATGGCTAAAGTTTGCAGGCATAGTTGGAGGACAAATGCTATTCGCTCAGATATTTAGGCCTTCATGAATCCTAAGTGTCTTTTCCAATAGCTATTTTTATATTTTGTTCTTGCACCTTCTGCATGACAATCACACATTTCCACATTACATAACACAACTCCATATATGGAGAATTTAATGAGCTTGTCCTTTCATCAATAACTTTAGTTTTTACAAGTAAATTTTCTATAAAATAGCACATTTCTCCATTTTTACCTTATTGATAGTTTCACTCTTCTTCCACCATTTGCACCTTCTCATTACAATTCTGCATCATGCCGTAATGTTCATTTTAAACAAAAATAATCATAGACATTCCTTCTGCAGACTCAAGTTATTAATAACTGATTGAAATCTTCTGTAATGTAAGTAACACATCTTTTAATTCACTTCACTATACTTTCCAGCACATTTTCCAGGATTATACGCCAGGATATTGATTTTGCTGTGGGGTGGATGAGGGGGGGGGGTGTTGCTCAGCAATGGTAATGCCATTGCATGTCAAAGGCTGATGGTAAGACTTCCTCTTCTTGGAGGTAATCATCACCTGGCAATTCTGTGGCATAATTGTAATTTATCAGGCTATACCGGAATGTGGTCTAGGTATTGATCTAGGCAGCTATTTCACTTGCTCAGGAATTGTGCATGGATTTGAACATTGTACAACCGTTAGTGAGCATCCCCATGTCTGAACATAAGATGAACATTGACTATATAGAATGCACTTCCTTCAGCTGCTTAGTATTTGCTCTTTGGTCTTTGATGCACTGGACAAGGGTCGTATCCACTTAATCACATCTTGATCCCTGCCTTTTAGAGCCAATCTATTGTATTGTTGCCCTTACAATATGGGGAATGTGTGTGTCAATGATGTCAGCTTCAATGAATACCTTGGAGGCAACAGCAGGCGGGCATTGCCATTCCTCCCACCACTGCCCTATGAGTTCTCATTCCTTTCTGCCAGCATTAAACAAGATTGTCAGCAGTGTAGGAATGAAAAAAACCAATCAATTTGCAAAAATAAATGAGCTCCAACTAATACTGGAACTTATGGTGCAAATAGCTCATTCTAAGTTTCCCCCCAGTCTAGTGTCAGTCAAAAATCACTGAGTCAAGCACTTGCGCATCTATACTTTATTTTGACAAAACACAATTATATTTCAACTACTATACCTAACCACCGCAGGTTCGATCCTGGTATCTGGCTGACCAAACCCTCTTAGCCTCGCTCAAGCAGAGACACTCCAGAAAGTCACGCAGTCCTAAGCGTTCTCCTAGAAAATCGACACAGGACCTCGTGGGAGCGATCTTTTATAGGTCCCAGAACCTTGAGGGGCCAAACCACATAGGGGTGGTCTCTTTACAGTACAATAACAGATATCGATTAACACAGTGTATGATAGACATTTCCCTAACCCAATAATACAGTGACTAATACAATGTATTCAAACGGTACTTCTCAAAGGAAACGAGCATTGCAACATGTTCCCTGGTATGCAAGAAAACCAGACAAGGCTCAATACTTAATCCAATCACCATCCAGCAAAATAAAGCTTTGCAACAATGTGTACGTCTGGTTTGCATTCATCCAATCCATTCCATGCAATTTGCATCTAATTGTCAGGGTCTGCAGATGTTTCCATTCTCTTCCTGAAGCTCTTATCTAGGCTCCAGACAAACTGGCACCATTCTGTAGCTTGTCCCATTTCTGCAGAAGACTCTTTTAAATTGACCAAATGGCCTAGCAGCCCAGAAGCCATTACTCAATTTTCGTGTCCTGGCCTCTCCAATTTGGCCAGAAATAACATTGGCCTGTAGTCAGCTTGAACCCTTTTGTCAAGACAGTGCAGGTCAATGAGGCTGCTGAGACTCTAAAGCTGTCAAAATTATTTGTGTTCTAATATTGTTTAACATTGGGAATAAAATTGTGATTAATCTTAAATGAAAATATGTGTAGATTCATTGAAATTATTTTTTTCAGTTGTTTTACCGTTCCAGTATTTCTCACTCATTTATTGTAACAAAACTATTAAACATACTGTACTTGGCTTTTCCTTCTCCTTGGTGTTAAATGATTATGTGGTTGTAGAAACTTATTGTTAAAGATAGGACATTACACTAGTTTTAATGAAGAATTATTTTTGGAGACATCTATAAAGTGATTAGGATTGTGTACATAAATGTGATCAGTATCAAAAGTATGTCATTGAAATGGTGGACAGTATCTTGCTGGTTAATGCCAGAAATGCTGGAGTTTGGCTGCTTCATCACCAGTAAATCCCAGTCTCCAGTCCATGCCCTGTCAAATGCAGCAGTACCAGACAGTGACAGATTTAGGACACTGGCTATCCGTTTGCTCTGCCAATGGATGCATTTATGCTGGGGATTTGCCTCCTGGCCTGATTTAGACTTGAAGCAGAATCCAAGGACATCATGTTTTCAATGGAGATGGTGGGGCTTTACTATTAGAAGCAAAGAGGACGTAAATTTGTCAAGATTATTTCACTGTCATGTTTTTATATCCTTGGTGTTTTTTGCTGTTTTTAATCTTAAGCATTTAAAAAAAAATCAATGCCTTTATTTTAATATGCTTTGGATGTTTCTGAATGGAACTTCATGTTCTTATGTTCCAATGAGAACATTGAAAGAGAAAAGAACACTTAGTTAAGAGTTTTCCTTCCAGTAATCCAGATACAAAAATAACGGTGTTGTCATCTGAACTCAGCAATAACATGTTTATAAAATGTCAGCAATTTAAAGGGGTTTGAACATTTTTGATGCAGCAGATGTATATTATAAATGTGTTTTAGCATGCTACTCGTGTAGCAACTGTTCAGGTTTAAGCATGGCAAATGGAATCACTTTAAAAAAAGTAAATAGAGATTCAGATTCAGATTCAGATTCAGAAAACTTTATTGTCTGTCGTAACAGAAAATCTTCTTTGACGTGGCTCAACATACAATCAGGACAATGTACTGATAAGCAGTCATACA
The DNA here is from genome assembly GCF_010909765.2 of Amblyraja radiata. Taxonomy (NCBI): domain Eukaryota; kingdom Metazoa; phylum Chordata; class Chondrichthyes; order Rajiformes; family Rajidae; genus Amblyraja; species Amblyraja radiata. Next base: position 35,410,213 of record NC_045966.1, on the reverse strand, counting down.
ACACAGATTTCTGCGAGCACACACAGTGTGTATAGATCTTAAAAGCAAGTATAAAGATTAGAAACTATAAAAATAGACAAGATAAAAGTTGTGGATACGTGTAAAGTGACAGTGCGTCAGGGTTAATTTGTCTTTTGTTCATTTATTATTTAAGCTGTTTATGGCAATGGGTATGAATGAGTTTTTGTGGATGTTTTTCTTGGATAGGGGGACTTTATATCGGCGGCCTGATGGCAGAAGTTGGAAGGACTTGTGCAGGGGGTGGGTGGGATCCTGTGTAATGAGGTTGGCTTTCCTTTTAACTGCTGGGTGTGGAGTACTGATAATTGATTTTGAGTTTTGCCAGTTATTTTGCTTGCTTGATTGATGATCCGGGAAAGCTTTGATTTGTCTTTGAGCACTGTAGTTGTAATTGTAGCCTTTCAAGTGATTGCTTTTCATTCGGAATTAGCTAATCTATATTTCAGCAAATCAATATTATTGATTTGAGTTTAATATTGATGGCATTATTTACTACATGGTTAATGTCAATGTCGTGTCAATATGACGATTACTCAACAAATACCATCCATTGTTTTTGAAACATATAAATGCCCAGATACAATTAGAAAATAGTATCAGTGCCTAACAAATAAAGCTGGTCCCATATTCCTTAAACCTATAAATATTTGTTTGCAGATGATGAAAAAATGAAGCTTACATTTATTAAACTAAATTACCTTCTTTATGTCCATTCTAAGCATTGAAATCTATTTTAAAATATTGAAAATTGGAATAGCAATTACCAACAAAAATAAAACTTGAGTCACGATTCTATATTTAACAATAAAAATATTTAAAGAAGAAAACAGTTTCAAGAACAAATTTAATTATGACATCTCTTATTTGCAATATGTAATGTCATGTACAAATACTGCATTATAATAAAGGGTGACAATTATTTGTACAGTAATTGGTAGAAATAGTTGGGTTACAATGCTTTGTAATTGTGGACCTGCCTGTTTATTGAAATGTCAAATCTGCATAAATGAATAACTGCTCCATCTTTAAAAGGAAGTTAAGCTTTGCAGGGAACATGGTTTTATATTGCAGTCTACTTATTGCTGTGAATTATAATAGACAAAGCCAATTTCTAATAATTACTGCATAATTAATCTGCATTATCATAATAAACCATAGTTTAAGCCAATTTAATTCGCCATGGTGGGAAGGATATTTGTTCAATCCACCTCTTGGCACACAGACAAACAATGTTGTCATGTGCTGCTGCAAATATGTGAGTCAATGTAGATGTCCAGCAACAAAACCAGGAATGGACTCATAGCTTATAGCTCAGGCACCTTTGATCAATGTTGACCAAGTTGATATTTGTTGTGAACCCCCAATATTTCAAGCCTATTTTAGTTATTAAAAAAAAATCACAATTGACCTTTCCTTTGGAAAGCAAGATGTATTTCAGTTTTGAATAAGGTTAAGAAAACAATCAAAGAACATCAGCACTTGCAGATGTTGATAATATCCAAACAGTGGATTGTGCAGATGTAGCTACACATATCCATCTCTCTTAGAGCACAGAGCCCACGAAATCAATGGCCTAAAGTCATGTCCATTGTATATCTGTGATTGTCAAGGATTTATCATGCTTTTGTGCAATGGATTCATTTTCACATAACACTGGGGAAATCAGTAATACTAGCTAAGCAGCTTGTTCTGGTACTTGTGGCAAATCATAGATAAAGTCTAGTGCAAGCAATCCTTTCATTTCCCCCATGGAGAGCCGATGGCAGCATGACAGAGCATTGCAATTTAAGTGATGGGGTTGATACCACTCCCTGGTTCAAGGCGCCATAGATCATGTTCACATGGGTATTCCTGCTCCATTGATTAAATGCCACTGTCTTTGTCAACTGGCAAAGATATAAACTTCTCAACGTCCAGCTCATTTGCGAGCACCAGGCATATAATTGATCACTTTCTGGAGAGTAGATGCAATGCCTTTGCTTTAAGGCAATCTAAAAGCACCAATACCTTTTTACTGATAAAAGTAATACCTGTGAGGATCTGAAAGATCTCAGTCTATGACTGAAAACATTTGTTTGTTTTCTAAAAAACATTGTCACTTTCACCAGATGTGTCATCTAAAATTCCAAAGGAGTAATTCTGTTTGGATTTGGTATTGTATGTTGAATACATGCCTCTTGATTTGTAGGCTGCTCTGATCATTGTTCATACATCGTAGCCCCAGCTTTCATCATTATCACCTTGACACACACACTATCTCAGACAAAACAATGTGGTCAGATGCTATTGCAAAAATGTTAACCTGGGATCAATATTTTTTCACTTAAAGTTTGCGAGGTGATGGTTCATCCATCGTTAAAAATGGGAAAGGAGAAATATAATATCTAATTACAGAGGGGAGTGTTGTGAAGCAGAGAGATCTAGGAGTGCATGTACATAGTTCATTGAAAGTGGCACCACAGGTAAATAGGGTGGTCAAAACGGTTTCTGCAACATTGGCTTTCATCAGTCAGAGTTTTGAGTATAGAAGTTGGGAGGTCATGTTGAAATTATATAAGACATTGGTGAGACTGCATTTAGAGTATTGTGTTCAGTTCTGGGCACCATGTTATAGGAAAGATGTTTTCAAGCTGGCAAGGATGCAGAGAAGATTTATGAGAATGTTGCCAGGACTCGAGGGCCTGAGCTATAGAGAGAGATTAAAGAGGCTAGGATTATATTACTTGGTGCACAGGAGAATGAGGGGAGATCTTATAGAGGTATACTAAATCATGAGAGGAATAGATCAGGTAGATGCACAGAGTATTTTGCCCAGAGTAGGGAAATTAAGAACGGGAGGACATAGGTTTGATGTAAGGGGGAATGGTTTAGTAGTAACCTGAGGGGCAGCTTTTTCACACAGAGGATGGTGGGTGTATGGAACAAGTTACCAGAGGAGGTAGCTGAGGCAGGTAGTATTGCAACATTTAAGAAACATTTGGACAGGTTTGGAGGGATTTAGGCCAAACACAGGCAGTTTGGACAAGAGTAGGTGGGACGTTAATTGGCGTGGGCAAGTTGGGCCAAGGGACCTGTTTCCACACTGTATGACTATGACTATAATAGGGAGGTGGATGTGGGGGAGCATGTTGGAATCAAATGTAGGAGCAGGGCCAGCTTGAAGAAGATGAGTAAGACAACTTCTGCAAGAAACTTATTGGATCTGTTTCTGTTCTCTCCTTTTATTTTCCACTTATTTTGCAATAATATGAATGTGGCATGATTGGGATGGTGGCTGTAAGTGGTACCGGGTGGGACTGAAGTATTTAATTATGATGCTCCAGTTCTCAGACAAAACAGGAAAGCCAGACATTACTACCCTTCGATCGCATCTGGTCATACATCTGCCAATTCTAAAGTGGTCATATTAGTCTTACCCACCATTTCACTAAGAGTTCGGTATATAAACTTCTCTATGCTCATCAGCTTGCTTTTGCCGTTATTCAAACCTGAGTATCATTTTCCTCCCATAAATGTTTCTTTTTGTTTATTCATTTCCCTGAGATGTGGGCATTAGCTGTCAGCTCCTGCATTCATTGCCCATCACTAATTGTCTTTTAATAGGTTATAATGAGCTGCCTTCATAAACCGTTGCAGTCAGTTCAGTGAAGGTATTCCCAGGGTGCTACTGAGAAGGGAGTTTCAATATTTAGACTCAGCACAAAAGAACCACAGAGGTGGTCTGCGTGTCTATCTGCTTGACTTCTGCTTGTTAACAGGGTCAAGTGCCAATGCCATCAGATTAGGAATGTCCCTGTGTGCCACATTGCAAACAGTAATTATATGTATTAGCAACACCCAACATTTTAGCTACAACTGCAGTGGAACAAAGGAAACAGACAAACTCCCATTGATTAAAACTTTATGAAAAAATAATTTGCTTACTGTGGATTATAATTCCCTGCTGGAGACACAGGAAAATACATTAATTGACAATTTACTTATGACTTTCTCTGTGGCAAAATGTAATTGTTTGTGTAAGTACTATTCCCAGGGGAACTGGAGATCCCAATTATCTTTGTTTGAGTGTTTAAGAAGGAACTGCAGATGCTGGATAATTGAAGGTACACAATAATGCTGGAGAAACTCAGCGGATGCAGCAGCATCTATGGAGCGAAGGAAATAGGCAACGTTTCGGGCCGAAACCCTTCTTCAGACTGATGGGGGGTGGCGGGGAGAAGAAAGGAAAAAGGAGGAGGAGGAGCCCGAGGGCTGAGGGATGGGAGGAGACAGCCCGAGGGCTGAGGAATGGGAGGAGACAGCAAGGGCTAACAAAATTGGGAGAATTCAATGTTCATGCCTGCAGGATGCAGACTCCCCAAGCGGAATATGAGGTGCTGTTCCTCCAACTTCCGGTGTTGCTCACTCTGGCCATGGAGGAGACCCAGGACAGAGAGGTCGGATGGGGAATTGGAGGGGGAGTTGAAGTGCTGAGCCACCGGGTGGTCAGGTAGGTTCTTGCGGACCGAGCGGAGGTGTTCGGCGAAACGATCGCCCAGCCTCCGCTTAGTCACACCGATGTAGATCAGCTTTGTTTGAGTACCTATTCCAAGAACCTGTTTAAATGTTGTGAAGTATATTTCAAACCAAGGTTAACCAGGATAAAGGGCATGGCATAGGTAGCAGATTAATGCTCAGGAAACATAATAGGTAACACCCGTATTATGTACAGATTAATGAAATCAATTTTACACGTTTACATTGTTTATGGCACAGAACTATACAGTGGCATATTTATGTCACTTTAGAAATTGAACCAGGCACTTCAAGAGTAGAACACTTCAGAAGAGCATGACAGGATATCTTTAAGTTCGATGCACAGTCTCTTGCCCAGAGTAGGTGAATCGAGGACCAGTGGACATAGGTTTAAGGTGAAGGAGAAAAGATTTAATAGGAATCTGAGGGGTAATGTTTTCACACAAAGGGTGGTGGGCGTATAGAACAAGTTGCCAGAGGAGGCAGTTGAGGGAGGCACTATCCCATCATTTAAGAAACAGCTAGACAGGTACATGGATAGAACAGGTTTGGAGGGATATGGTCCAAACCCGGGCAGGTGGGACTAGTGTAGCTGGGACATGTTGGCCGATGTAGGCAAGTTCAGCTGAAGGGCCTGTTTCCATGCTGTATTACTCTATGACTCTATGAGGACGTAATTCCCTATATTTTTTATTCTTTTAGTATTGTGGGGTAACTTGTACCATGCTGTCCTGGGAGAATGATGGGGCAAGATCAACAGTGCAGCACAAGACTGCCAGTCAATAAATCTATTTCTGGTGGGATTCTGAAAATGAAAGTAATGTGAAGTTGCATTCAAGAAATAGTAGAGATGAGGGGAGAAGAAATTCATCTTTGGTAACTAGCGCTAATGGTGTTTGAAATATTACTCATTAATTGCATTCACCTCCACAATTTTGCTCTCAATAACTTCAACAAACCAAGAAAAAGTATTCTCAGTATTCATCAGGAGCTGGTGACCAGAGCCTTGGTTGATATTACAGGTACAATAGCTGAGTCTACCAAATCAAAAGTGAATCATGTTCAGGACAGAAGTCTATGTTCTACTTTTCTGTACCCGTTCTCCAAACTTACTGAAATGCAGGTTTATCTTTGTAAAAGAATCTGGTTTAAAATATTAGTATTTGAACATTTCCTTCTGATAGCTTGAACGATTATCTGTTTCTCTCTCCGTTAATGTTAACCGATATTCTGAGCATTTACAGCATTTTCTACTTTTATTTCAGATTTCCATGAAGTTGCATCAGTATTTCTTGTTGAGATGATTTCTGAATAGTTGCATATTCCGAGCTTCATTAAAGCAATCAAAGATAGACACAAAATGCTGGAGTAAGCCAGCGGGTCAGGCACCCTATCTGGTCTTTGTATCAGCTGACGCCACAAGGCGATGTTTCGGGTCGGAACCCTTCTTCAGCCTTAAAGTAGAGGTGGGATATGGGTGAAATAAATTGCAGGTGAGAAAAGTCCAGCACAAATCAGGGCAAGGGGGGAGAGGAAAGGGAGGGGAGGGGAGGGGATGCAAGAATTGCTTGAAATTAGAGAAATCAACGTTCATACCGCTGGGTTGAAGCTGCCCAAGTGGAATATGAGATGCTTTTCCTCCAATGTGCATGTGGCTACACGCTGACAGTAGAGGAGGCCCAGCACAAAAAGGTCAGCATGGGAACTGGGAAGGGGAGTTAAAATGTTTGCCGACCAGGAGATCAAAACCGTGGATGATGTGTTGCACTGAAAATGCAACTGGGATTCAGATGAACTGTTAGACTAAGCCGCTATCTGCTCTTTCCAGAGGATAGAAAAAAAATCTCTGAAACCCAGTGCCAAGAGCATTATACAATTCTCAACCAATATCACTGAAACACATTTGATATTTTTTTTCTCGTGGCGGCATTCATTGTTAACTGAAATTTTTGCTGAAATTACAACAACATATTTACTTCTAAAATATTTTATTATGTGCAAATAGTGTGTTGAATTAATGAGAAGGCTACAGTAAAAATTATTGTCTCTTATTTCTTTTAAATATAGGGAGGGTCATTTTAATTTGACCTGCAAAACTGAGTCAAATGTAGAACTCCTTCATAGGTCAGTTCTAACCCCATTTGATTTTATTACCCCATTTGATTTTATTACCCCATTTGATTTTATTACCCCATTCTGCTCCAACCTGGAGGATGAGACAGATGTTCGGCAGCTGTGGCGGGGCCTGAATGCTATCACCTCCTACAAGGCAAAATCAGGAGGTAGCTTGAATGTCGGCGAACCATCACCCCCTGACGAGCTCAATGCGTTTTACGCACGCTTTGACAGGGAGAACACTGATGTGCCTTCTCGAGCCGCCATTTGCTGTTATGGTATTTCAGTCTCAGTTACAGAGGCTGACGTCAGAAAATCCTTCAGATGGGTGAACCCTCGAATAGCGCCTGGACCTGATGGTATACCGGTCGTGTTCTAAAAACCTGTGCGGACCAACTGGCTGGAGTTTTTGAGGACATTTTCAACCTCTCACCTCTGAGATCTGAGGTTCCCACCTGTTTTAAAAGGGCATCAATTATACCGGTGCCCAAGAAGAGCAAGGTGACGTGCCTCAACGGCTATCGACCAGTGGCACTAACGTCGGTGGTGATGAAGTGCTTTGAGAGGTTGATCATGGCGCAAATCAACTCCTACCTCGACAAAAACCTGGACCCACTGCAGTTTGCCTACCACCACAACAGATCAACATTGGATGCAATTGCACTGGCTCTCCACTCCGCTCTGGACCACTTGGACAACAAAAACTAATATGTCAGGCTGTTATTCATTGATTACAGCTCGGCATTTAATACAATCATGCCCTCCAAGCTCTCAAATGTGGGTCTCTGCACATCCCACTGCAATTGGATCCTCGACTTCCTCATTCAACGACCACAGACTGTTCGTATTGGTGGAAATGTGTCAACTTTGATAACAATCAGCACGGGAGCAACTCAAGGCTGCGTGCTCAGCCCCCTGCTGTACTCACTCTATACTCATGACTGCATAGCCGGTCATAGTGCAAACTCCATCATCAAGTTCGCTGACGACACCACTGCTGTGGGACGTATCACTGATGGGGACGAGTCAGAGTATAGAAGTGAGATCGATCCACTGACAAAATGGTGCCAGCATAATAACCTGGCCCTCAACACCAGCAAAATCAAGGAACTGATTTTGGACTTTGTAAGGTGTAGGATGGGGACCCACAGTCCCGTTTATATCAACGGGTCGATGGTGGAGAGTGTCAAGAGCTTCAAATTCCAGGGCGTGCATATTTCTGAAGATCTGTACTGGTCCGAGAACACTGATGCAATTATTAAGAAATCACATCAGTGATTACGGAAGGTCGGTAAGTCAAGGAGACTCTCTCTAATATCTGCAGGTGTACAGAAGAGAGCATGCTGACCGGTTGCATCGTGGCTTGGTTCGGCAACTTGAGTGCCCAGGAGCGGAAAAGACTACAAAAAGTAGTAAACACTGCCCAGTCCATCACTGGCTCTGACCTCCCTACCATCAAGGGCATCTATCGTAGTCGCTGCATCAAAAAGGCTGGCAGCATCATCAAGGACCCACACCATCCTGGCCATACACTCATCTCCCTGCTACTTTCAGGTAGAAGCTACAGGAGCCTGAAGACTGCAATGTCCAGGTTCATAAATAACCTCATCCCCACAGCCATCAGGCTATTAAACTCAATTGAAACAAATCTCTGAACATTAATAGACCATTATCTGTTTATTTGCACTTTATCTGCTTATTTATTGATGTGTGTATATATTTATATGGACACGTATTGATATGTTCTGTATTCATGCCTACTATATTCTGTTGTGCTGAAGCAAAGCAAGAATTTCATTGTCCTACCTGGGACACATGACAATAAACTCTCTTGATTAGACTTTTATTGTCCATTGAAGGCAAAATGATTGGATTTCCTCTGCCTTAAATTAATTGTATCAATAGACAATAGGTGCAAGAGTAGGTCATTCGGCCCTTCGAGCCAGCACCGTCATTCAATGTGATCATGGCTGATCATCCACAATCAATACCCCTTCTTCCTGCCTTCTTCCCATATCCCCTGACTCTGCTATCTTTAAGAGCCCTATCCAGCTCTCTCTTGAAAGTATCCAGAGAATCCGCCTCCACCGCCCTCTGAGGCAGAGAATTCCACAGACTCACAACTCTCTGTGTGAAAAAGTGGTTCCCCATCTCTGTTCAAAATGGCTTACCCCTTATTCTCTAACTGTGGCCCCCGGTTCTGGACTCCCCCAACATCAGAAATATCGGGAACCCGATAAATAAATCATGAGGGCAACACGGTGGCGCAACGGTAGAGTTGCTGATTTACAGCACCAGAGACCCAGGTTCAATCCTGACTATGTGTGCTGTCTGTACAGATTTGTACATTCGCCCGGTGATCTGAATGAGTTTTCTCTGGGTGCTCTGGTTTCCTCCCACATTCCATAGACGTATAGGTTTTTAGATTAATTTGGCTTTGAGGAAAGTTGTCAAAAATTGGTCCTAGTGTGTAGGATAGTGCTAGTGCATGTGGATCACTGATCAGCATGGACCCAGTGGGCCTAAGGCCATATTTCCATGCTGTATCTCTAAACTAATTTAAACTAAACTAAATTAACCCCAATTGCTTTTAAATAATAGACCTGCTTTACTGCAAGGCAAGCAAGAAATATTTAGTTAATCCATGGCCTAACAAAATACCCACCCTTTCCAGAAACTGTCTCAAATCACTGGAGTTAAGATTAGATAGTTTTATCAATGACACATTCCACTGAGCTATCGGCTAAGCAGAAAATTTAAAAAATATTCCGCAATCCTGAAATGACTTCTAAATACCCCCGACTTACACTACTTTTCTGACACCTCTCCCCATCATCATTGAGCTGATTGCATCCTCTACCTTCTTTGCGGAGAGAAAAATCACCTGACTTTTCCAATTAAAGCTTGTTACAAACTAGCAACCATCCTACATCAGTGCAGGTTTTAAATCGACTTTCATTAAGTCTCAATTTTACACATGACTGCATACTCTAATTGTAGTGAATTATCCGGCCACTGTTGGAAAAATTGGACCCTTCCACAATCATAGGCTAAATTGAAACATTTTTGAGTCTATGAGAAGAAAGCCGACAGTCAAAGAAAGGTTAATGTAAAAGATTTGAACCGACAGAAATTAATTCAAAATTCTTGTTCCTAACAAAATGTGGTACTGATGCATCAGTTCTTTTCTGAAAGATCTGTTGTTAGTAATTATAATGTGATTGCATGGCAACATTTTAAGATTGCCATTAAATAAACCAAAAGTTGAATATTCTTTATTCAGTGACTTCTTATGTAACTGAACTTACTGTTACCTGCAGGAAAGGGCTTCCATGTGTTTAGCAATGGCTATAATCAGAATTTCATGATTGTTTTTATTTTGTTAATTGGATAGAAGCAGAGAGTTGATTAAAAGCAAGTATAAGTGTAAGGTTTTAATTCATTTGAAACCCTGTATTACCAGATAGTAATATTGGCATCTTCATTTTAAGAATTAGTGGGTAGATAATGATATAGTTATTAAGTTGTGTCAATTTTGCATCGTTTAAGGCAATGAACTCTCAATGCAATGAAAATTGTTCCATATCATAGTCATTGTCCTTTGTATTTCACATTTTACTTCAGTTCATTTTTGTTGTTATGATTCCAGGCATTTTTATAAGACTGCTGACTTTCAACAGAACAATGGCTAACTCACAGTGGTAGGCAGCCAAATGCTTCCAATTATAAGCACATATCAGTGATGTGTGATTTAGGACGACACATAGCACATGGTACCTTGAATCCTTTACATCCAAGCCCATGAGTCCCATTCAATTGACTGAAGGACTTATGGTACTAAAACAAATCCTTAGTTAATGTTAATGTGATGATATGGTCCTACTTCTCCTTCTTCAATTCTTCTTGCTGTTGGGAAGCTGGGCCTACATCTGCCTGGTTTGCTAAAGATGACACAAGCCACAACTGTAAGGATTCAATTGGAGAGCATCTCCAGGTCTAAGATAGACACAAAAAGCTGGAGTAACTCAGCGGGACAGGCAGCATCTCTGGAGAGAAGGAAAGGGTGATGTTTCGGGTCAAGACCCTTCGAGACTCGACCTGAAATGTCACCCATTCCTTCTCTCCAGAGATGCTGTCAGTTATTCCAGCTTTTTGTGTCTATTTTCAATTTGAACCAGCATCTGCAGTTCCTTCCTACGCATCTTCAGGTCTATTCAATGACAAACCCATGTCAGTCTGGTATATAATGAGACTCACATAACCACTCTTAAGTCATGGAGCATGAACCCTGAAGCTGGCATTTTGCTTAAGTGGACCATAGCAGGAGGAAGTTAAAAAGATAAAGGAAGAGAGAGAAAGAAGGAAGATGACATTAATATCTTTTTGGCGAACTGGCCAGAGACCACTTAGTTCTGCTGTCCATTAACTAAAGATTTTCCCTCATGTAAATCCAAGCCCAGACTCGCTCTATACTTCACCATGTCTGTCCCTTCAGCCAAGACCACTGAATTACAGCTTTTGTTCTTGTTTTTGTCTATTGAATTAAATTAGATTGGTATATTATCATTTACACCCGTCTGCAATAAATTCCTTGTTCACATAAAGTTCACAAGATAAACAGTGTAACACAATGTGCTGGAGGAACTTAACGAGTCAGGCAGCATCAGTGGTAGGAATGGACAGATGTCGTTTCGCGTCAGGACACTTTTTCAGACATTAAAGTGGGGGAAAAGTTGGAAAAGAGAGGTGGATTTGGGACATGACCTGGCATGTGATGGGTGGAAATAGGTCATGGAGAGGGAGGGGTTGTGATTAGAAAATGGATAGGGTGAGTGACAGAGGAGAAAAGGGGACAAAAACATGTCAGATAAGGAGAGAAGAGGAGGAGTGAAATGTAAACCCAGAGGGAGAGATATGGGTGGAAGGGGAACAAAGAGGGAGGGGGGTAAAGGGGAAATGGAGAAATGGAGTGGAGACGAGTGTGGGAACATGGGGAAGGGAGCAGGGTGACTAGATGGAGTAGGAGATGATTGCAAAACTGTGTGAGCACTGAGGAGGGCAGTGGTGGGATGGGATGGGGTGGGGGGGGGTGGGGAATATTACTTACAGTAAATTTGAAGAATTCAATGTTCATACCATTGGGTTGTAAGCTACTCAAGCTTATAATATGAGATCTCTACACTGCTCTATTCTGATGCTCATCTGAACTTTGTATGGGGTTGTGAACTGGGAAACTGAATCTGGGTTACTCTTTTCTCAATCACCAATCATTCCCAGTGACTCATTAGCTACAGAACCACCTCAAAGCCAACCTCCAATGTTTGTTAAGAAAGGACACAAAGTGTTTTTTCACACAAGGGTGTATGGAACAAGTTGCCAGAGGAGGTAGTTGAGGCTGGGACTATCCCAACTTTTAATAAACGGTTAGACAGGTATATGGTTAGGACAGATTTTGGGGGATATGAACCAAATGCAGGCAGGTGGGACTAGTGCAGCTGGGACATGTTGGCTGGTGTGGGCAAGTTGGGCCAAAGGGCCTGTTTCCACACTCTATCACTCTATGTCTCTATGAGTGCTGGAGTATTCAATGGGTCAGGCAGCATCTCTGGAGAGCAAGGGTAGATTATGTTTTGGGTGGAGACCCTTTTTCAGATTGATTGTGGGGGTGGGGAAATAAAGCTGGAAGAGAGGAGGGGCAAGACCTGGCAGGTAATGGGTTGATACATTTGAGTGGGGGCCGGGGTTGTAATGCAGATCATGGATAAGAACTAGAGATGAAAAGACAGAAGGTGTTCGACAAAAGGATTGAACAGTTGGACATTGTGAAGCCAAAAGAAATGAATGTAGGTGAAAGTGTAGTGGGAGAAAGGGGAGAAATACATGTGCATCCTGGTGGAGCATAGGGGAGGAGAAGAGGTGGGTTCGGGAGGGGGGGCAGGGAGAGGAGTAGGCTTTAGTACTGAGCAATGAGGTGAGCAGGGGAAGGGGGGGGGGGGCTGTTACGTGAAATTGGATAATTCAATGTTGACATCATTTGAGTTGTAGTTGATTATGGCATGTTGTTCCGCTCGGTAATGTGTGGCCATCTGGAAAGATTGCTGGGGTGCCTGGATTGAGGTAAAGGAAGAGGTAAAGGGACAGGTGTTACATCTCTTACAGTACCTGAAGAGTTTCCTACCCCTATTCTTTGTACCATTCCTCCTCTCCACTTTGCCAACCAGTGCCTACAAAGTACAGTTTGAGAAATGGAGAACCCACGTCCGTTAATGATAGCTCATGAGTTATGACTTATGGAATGGTTATTAGGGCTGTTCAGAGGCAATATGCATCTCCTCTCTTTGGGCTTATTTATTGCTGACTATTTGCAACCAGCATTTTCTGAAATTGTGAAGACCTTATCAGTGCACTGATATTCACTATTATAATATAACAGTATAATATTGACTATTATAGTCATGTTTGAACATGACATTCCTGAGTAGCTTCCATTTGACTGGCACGTTACTAGATCTATACCCACTTTCTTGCATTACCTGAATCCTCCTTCCTATTGTGGTTTTATCTCATTTATAATTTGCCTTTGGCGAAGCAGCTTATTAATGGATTTAATATGATCTGTGAGAAACAACATGAAGAGAGGATAATCTAAGTGGCATTAATTTGGGAAGGTGTAAGAACAGAGGGCAGGAGTGCTTACTGACAAATTGTTGAAGGTTGCAAATTGAGATATTTAATGCAAAATTAAAAAAGTCATGTTCAACCTTGCAAAGCATTAATTAGGCCTCAGTTGGGTATTCAATACAATTCCAGGCATTGCACTTACGTTGAGGACTTGGAGAGAAAACAGAGGATGGCAGCAATGAGTTTAGTAAAACAATGTTCCAATTAAGATACTAGAGCAGCAGTCGAGAAGTCTGTGCAGATGATCTGTAGGCATTAACTAAAACTCCAATGGCAGCTGGAGAATTAAAATTCAGGTAAATAGTTTGACATAAAACAATTTGATATGTAATTTATACTGTTCATATCGGAAACAAACCTGTTCTGCTGTAAAGTTATCCACGTGTAATATTAACACGGCATGGACATTTCCAACATTCTCCTCATTCTTTCAGATTTCTGCAAAAGCTCTAACTCCCAATTTAAAACTTTAATGGGTACTTTTATTTGTTTTCTTTCTCTACTTCTCATTAATTTTTAAAACCAGATAGTCCACTGTCAGTGTCATCAGATGGTCTTGCTATCTCTACAACATAAAAGTACCTAATTGTTCCCTCTTTCCCAGCACTGAAGAAGGGTTTTCAGCCTGAAACATTAAATCATTTTCCCCCTTTTCACTGATGCTGCCTGATCTTCTGCTTTTATACAAAATCTTAATTTCACATAGGGGGCGGCACAGTGGTACAGGAGTAGAGTTGTTGCCTTACAGACCCAGGTTCGATCCGACTACGGGTGCTGTCTGTATGGAGTTTGTACGTTCTCTCCGTAACCCGCATGGGTTTGCTCTAGGTACTCCAGTTTCCTCCCACACTCCATAAGATGTACAGGTTTTGTAGATTAATTGGCTTCGGTAAAATTGTAAGTTGTCCTTGGTCTGTGTGTGTAGGTAGTGTTGGTGTGCGGGGATCGCTGGTCAGTGGGTCGAAGGGCCTTCATACATGCTGTATCTCTCTAAACTAGACTAAACTAAATATGAAAATATTGTTTAGACCAAGAAGGTTAAGCCAACAATGAAAACAAAGATGGCTTGAGACACCAGTGGTATTATTGATTGCAGCAATCTTGCGAGTGTGGGCACAGGAGAGGACAGCAGCCAAGCGCTGGATGAAATGAGGAACAGTTTGAGGCGCCTTTTTGGGAAGTACTTTGAGCAGGCCCTGCGGAGAATAGTGGAGAAGGCAGGAAAATGTCAGGGAGATTTCAGTTCTGAGTGCAATTTTTTTCGCTCGTGTGTCAGACGACGTTCTGTCATTGCTTTGCCTCAGCCAGTGCCACATATGTGCCTCTGCGGCGATCGTCCACAGTGCACGCCTCTCCGCCGCAAGTCAGTAGGTGGGCCATTGTCTGTACCTCTCCACAGTTGCACTTGACAGAGTCCGGGAAGCCGCACTTCTTCAGGTTGAGTCCGTAATGTCCCACTCCAGTGCGGAGGCGGTTTAGGGCTTTCCAGGTAAGGCAGGTGGTGTCCTGGTGCCATCTGTTGTTTGATTTTGGTGCCTGGCATGGTTGGCTCTAGTTCCATGAAGCTGTTCCGACTCTTCAAGCGTTTCTTGGCATGTTGGTGATTGTGCAAAGGGTGACGGGGGCCTGTGTCTGCATTGAAGTATTGAGTGCAATCGGATAGGGACATTCCTGCCAGTTTACAGCCCCTGTCCCACTTTCACAACCTAATTGGCGACCTCTGCCGAGTTTGCCCTTGACTCATACTCGCAGCATGGTCGCCACGAGGTTGTAGGAGGTCGTAGGAGGTCTTTGTAACTGTTCCTCATGCTCGTGAGTGGTCTCCGCATACTCATGACCTCAAGTAGGTCGTGGCGTTTTTTCCAGCCTGATAAAAAATGTCCACGAGTAAAAAAAAAGGTTGGCATGGAAAAAATTGATACTCTTTACTCGTAGGTAGGTCGTACGTAGGTCCTAGTAGGTCGTGATGGTAGTTGTAGGTAGTCGTAGGTAATCGTAGGTCGGTAACTGGCCTGAGAAAAAAATGCAAACATGACATCATTTTATCATGTGATCATTTTCCACTCGTAGCTAGTCATAGTTGGTCTTAGGTGTGGAAGACAGAGGTCGAGGGGGGTTGATGGATGCCGTAGACATAGTTGTAGGAAGTCGTTGACATAGTCGTAGGAGGTCTTTTACTTCGGCGAGTCAACACGACCGTGACATTTTTATCAACTCATCTAGGGTCTTCTAAACTCGTGGATTAGTCGTCCAAGTGGGACAGGCCCTTGAGCAGTGTGCTTGAAGAGCTAGTGTGATTACTTGGCTCACTGTAATCAGAGATTGGGCTGCTAATACAGAAACCTCCCCGTGGTGCAGCCTGGGAAACACTGAATGGTATAATCTGATATTATTACCACCAGTAGGCCAATATCTGTATACTTACCCAAGCAATCCACTAGATGACGATGCCAAAGCGCCACAGACACTCGCCCTCCTCGGGGCCTGCACTGTCAATCGCCTCAATCAATATTGAAGGCTTCTCCAGATGCAAGGCAGACATACTAGCGACAGCGGCCAAACGCTTCGACATAGTGTGCATGCAGGAAACCCACACCGGCCCTACACAACACCGACCAGCCATCCCTGGAATGAAGCTGGTGGCCGAGATCCGACACAGACAGTATGGGTCAGCTGTATTCAGCAGACCAAACCTCGCGATCGAAGAGGTCTACACCCACACAACCGAAGGGCAAATGGAAACCATCACAGTTGCCCTCCCAAACATCTCTGTCACATCAGTGTATAAACCCCCCCAAAGTCCGTTCCTCCACTCTGAACTGCCAGACAGATGCAAGAGGAAATACCACATTAGCATTGGGGACTTCAATGCCCATAGCTCATTGTGGGGCTATGAAGTGAACAATCAAGATGGAGATGAAGTCGAAACCTGGCTCGAGTCGAAACACCTGACCCTGATCCATGACGCCAAACTACCAAAATCTTTCCACAGTGCCAGATGGAAACGAGGATATAACCCAGACCTTGTTTGTGTGAGCATCGAACTATCATCCAGAGCTGTGAAAGAGGTCCTGAACCCTATCCCCCATACGCAACACCGGCCAATCACCATAACCATCCGATCCGCTCTCCAAGCAACAACCGTCCCCTTCCGCAGAAGGTTCAATCTGCGGAAGGCCGACTGGCTGTCATTCCAACAGGAGATCGAAGACTCCATCCCCAGCATTCCATCACACCCCAACAACTATACCATGTTCACAGAACTGCTGAAAAGGTCAGCCAGGTGACATATACCAAGAGGATGCCAGACCGAGTACATCCCCAGGCTGTCGAAAACATCCAGCGATCTACTGAAAGCCTACCACAGGGCATACCACGAGGACCCTTTCTCCTCCACCACCATGGAACTCGGAGAGATCCTGTTGAACACAGTCGGGGAGGACCGAAGGCAAGTCTGGAAGGAGTTGATAGAAAACACCAACATGACCAATAACAGCAGGAAGGCATGGGCCACAATCCGCCGCCTCGGTGAAGACCATACCACACCGCCCACGCTCACAACAGTCACAGCAAACTCAGTTGCAGCACAGCTGGTGGCAAACGGTCGTAGCCAAAACCAGCGCAGACCCACAGGAGAATAACGCCGGACAGCGGTAACAGACTGCCTACAACCAGCCAGCGCTCTCACCGAGCCTTTCGACCTAGAAGAACTCGAAGCTGCAATGAGCATGCTGAAACCAGGGAAAGCAGCAGGAATCGATGATGTACTGACGGAAATGATACAGCACCTTGGACCAAAAGCAAAGACCTGGCTCCTAGCAATGCTGAACTCATGCATGGCACAGAAAACAACCCCACCTGTATGGAGAAAGGCCAAGACTGTCGCAATTCCCAAACCTGGAAAGGACCCATCATCCCCAAAGAGCTACAGACCCATTTCCCTCCTCTGCATCACCTACAAGCTCTACGAGAGGCTACTACTCCAACGCCTTATGCCACTTATAGACTCCAAGCTTACTAAAGATCAAGCTGGCTTCCGCCCTGGCCGCTCCTGTGCCGGGCAGCTACTGAATCTCACCCAACACATTGAGGACGGTTTTGAGTGCAAACTCATCACCAGAGCAGCTTTCATAGACCTCACCGCTGCCTACGACACTGTCCAGCACCGCACCATGATCAGGAAACTTTTTGACATGACTGGTGACCTCGACCTGTGCCAAGTCATCAAAAGCCTTCTCAACAACAGGCGCTTCTTCGTCCAACTAAACGACAAGAAGAGCAAATGGAAAGCCCAAAAGAATGGCCTACCACAAGGCAGCGTACTGGTCCCCATCCTCTTCAACATCTACACCAACGACCAACCACTTCCCCCACAATGCCACCGCTTCATCTATGCTGATGACCTCCGCATCACCACCCAACAGGAGAACGTCCAGAAGATTGAGTCTGTCCTGGAAAGCGCCCTCCAAGAGATGACAACCTACTACAATAACAACACCTGAAACCCAACCCATCAAAAACCCAACTATGCAGCTTCCATCTTAAAAATCGAGATGCAGGAAAACAACTGAGCGTCTCATGGGATGGCCACAAACTCTCCAACCACTTCCACCCCGTGTACCTCGGAGTCACACTCGACAGGACACTCTCTTTCAAAACCCACCTTCAGAACACCAAAGCCAAGGTCAACACACGCAACAACATCCTGCGCAAACTGGTAAACTCAAAGTGGGGCGCTGATCCACCAACCATCCGTGCAACTGCCCTAGCCCTGTGCTTCTCCACAGCTGAATACGCGTGCTCAAGCTGGAGCCGTTCCCACCACACCAAATGGTTGACACAGCCCTCAACGACACCTGCCGCATTATCACGGGATGCATAAAGACAACGCCAGTCCCGTGCCTCTACGCCCTAGCTGGTATTGCCCCCCCCCCCCATATCAGACGATCCATCGTCGCCCAAGACGAGCGGAGAGCACAGGAGATCGATACCAGGCACCCCCTGCACGGACACACAGCACCTCCACCCCGACTGAAATCCAGAGCCAGTTTCTTGCAGACAGTCCCACCTCTCCAGACAACCAAAGAAACAGCAAGGACCAACATCTGGAAAGATGAATGGAACCACCTCAACACACGAGCCCATGACTGGATGGAGAGAGGAATCACTCCGACTGAATGCCTCGCCAGCGGGCACGACATCCCATGGCCAAACTGGAAGACCCTCAACAGATTACGAGTGGAGGAGGGGAGGTGCAAAGCACTTATGAAAGCATGGAACTACCAGGCAGAAGACACATGCAGCTGTGGAGCAGTACAGACAATGTCCCACCTACTGGAGTGTGACGACGCCCCCCAGTGCAGCCCCCAGGACCTGGCTGAACCGACCCGACCAGCTGTGACCTGCGCCAGATACTGGCAGAACGACATCTGAGATTGCAACGGACTCGAAGAAGAATCAGAGATTGTTGACAGTGAATGAAATGGTCACTGAACAGGGGAAATTTTGTATTCATCACCTGGATGAGTTTTTCAATTCATGCAGATAACCAATGATTTTTAAATAAAAATAACATTAAGGCAATTGAAGGAGATGGTGAGATAATGGAATCTTCATGCACTCAGGGAGAATTGTGACTTGTTTGTGGCCATGATGACACTGCAAGTAACCTGGGGGTGTAACAATACTGCAGGGTTGGTAGATACCAGCTGATCCCAGTTCTATGAAACAGAAGGAACTCCCATGCAGGGAAAGTAGCAGTTGGTTGGTAAATGCCACAGAGCTTCATCCATCAGAAAGACACAACATTTTGAACAGTGACAAGGAACTGGTACAAAGAAGGAGGTTGTTGGGGTAACATTCATGAAATGCGGGAAGTACAACCAGTAGCTGCATACTTTTCCCTTGTCTTCAAATGCCTCGCTCTGACACCATGTAACCACAGTACTGAATAAAAGATTTTAAATGCTGCCACTAGACTTGGAGTATCATTAAGAATTAAATGACTTAACACTAACTAATGTATTGTACAACTGCAACATGGCATCTATTTCTTAAATACCTTGGCCTATGAAGGCAAGATACCAAATACCTTTTTCACTATTGTTGTGTAAGCTAAGGTAAATGCTCCTAAAGTCTCTGCTATTTACCCTACAGGTCATTCCAAAATTTGATTTCCCTAAGTGAATTACCTTACATTTTACTTCGGAGTCACGTGAGTGACTACGTGAAGAACCCCGCCACGACGCATGCGTGTCATATCGCTTTCATGCTTGCGAAACGACAGGCGGGGGGGGGAGCGTTCCCCCGCAGTGGTAAGTTTGAAACCGCGACCTGCAGGTAAGAAATTCACTCTGCGGTAGTTTTGTTCCCCGTGCTGTTTTTTCACAGGGGGGGAAGCTGGACAAAATAGTGTCCACAAGTGCTGCTAGGAAGCTGGCTGGGGAGGACCGCGAAGTTGCGGGTGCCAGCAGCAGCTGAAGGCACAAGCCCCGTAAGGGATCAGCTGTGCCGACTTTTGGTCCCGCGCCGGCCAGAACACCACGGCCGGGCGGGAGACTATTCAAATGGGGCCGTCGACTTTTTGGACAAGTCAAAAACGGCAGGAGACGGGGTGGAACGACGTTCCCCCGTAGCGACAATTTTAACCTGGACCTGCAGGTAAGAGCTGCGGTCTTTTTGTGTTTTTACCATGCTGATTACAGGTGGAGAAACCAACAGGTTGCGACAAAGCTGGTGGGCTAGATGGGATCAGCTGTGCCCGATGTTGCCTCCGCACTGGCCAGATCCACTCCACGGAAGGGCAGTAAGGACAAAGCTGGAGAAGGAGGACCGCGGAGCAGCGGGCAGCCAGAAGCAGCCAGCGGCATTCGGATCACCGATAGTGGGATCAGCTGTACCCGATGTCGTCTTCGCACCGGCCAGATCCACGCGGCCGGGTGGTAAGGCTAGACACAAAAACAAACAAGGTCGTGGACTCAGAGGAGTCCGACTTTGTACAACCGCGGGCGGCCAGCGCCCGAGAGCGCTGGAGCCGGATGGAGCGGTGTGTGGAGCTTTTGCTCCAACATGACAGACTCCGGGAGATGGAGTCGGATCACTGTGGGCCCTATGATAAACCCACAGCAGTACCTCTTGAAGGGCTGCACAGTGCTTCTACCTCATCAGAGGGGAGCACTGCGGGTCAGTTCTGGGCTGACCTGGAAGAGGGGTCTGCAGAAGGAAAGACAAGTGTGCAAGGGGTGCAGGAACAAGAGAACCTACTGGAACCCACTACAGCCAAAGACATCACCCTATGCACCCACCAGCGGAACTGGTGAAAGCTCGAAGGCCCGGTACTCAAAACATGAGTCTTTTTTAGGCCATGGCCCAGGCCGGCCTTCTTGGAAGATGCGGGAACCTCCAACGCCAACCGAACCGAAAATCCAGACACCAGTGCAACAACAGCAGCGAAGAACCTACCAAAAGAAGTAAACCTGCCACTGGTAACTATGGAGGTAGGTGGGTCTGGTTCCCTACAAAATAAAAGGGAGCATGGAGGTTGGGTGGAGATTACACTCTTTTCTGAAGGCATGGAGCATATTAACAACCGATACTTACATCTTAAGCAGTATCCAGGGATATACAATAGAGTTTATACACAAGTACAGCCCTCCAGTTCAACATATACCGAACCGAATGTTCGTTTCTTCTGATAAAGGAATATCAAAAGCGCAAGCTGAACTGAAGCGGCTTTACATAAAAGGTGTAATTGAGAAAACTCAACACGAACCATTAGAATTCGTGTCCAATATATTTATCAAAAACAAAAAAGATCTTGGTTGTCGCATCATCATAGATCTGACAAAATGGATACCTTTGTTACTGCTAAACAATTAATTTCCAAAGGTTACTTCATGGCCAGCATCGATTTAAAAGATGCTTACTATTCAGTGCCTAAACGAGGTGACCACAGATGTTACTTAAAATTCAACTGGATGGGACAACACTGGCAGTATAAAGCACTGCCAAATGGCTTATCATCAGCCCCAGGCTGTTCACAAAAATTTTGAAACCAGCCCTAGTGTTTCTACAGAAACGTAAACACATGGTCATGGCATATTTAGATGACATACTCATTGTGGGCAAAACTTTGGAATTGGCCAAACAAACTGTAACAGCCACAAAACAGTTATTTGAAAAACTGGGATTTATTATCCATCCAGTTAAATCTAAACCAACGCCTTCCACTACTATGGACTATTTGGGGTTTCACCATTGACTCAGTTCACATGTCGGTGACTCTGCCTAAGGGAAAGGCTAGAGATTTAATAGAGGCTTGCAATAACCTCATTGACATAAGCAAACCATCCATCAGATTGGTAGCAAAAGTAATTGGCAAAATGGTGGCTGCCTTTCCAGCCACACAATTTGGACCTCTACATTACCTAAACTTACAGAGAGCAAAAATACAAGCACTCTAAATTAATGCAGGTCACTTTGACAAACCTATGAAACTACCAATCAAGCTAAAATGGAACTAAAATGGTGGATAGATAACATCTGGCTTTGTTCCAATCAAATCATTGTCAGTAACCCTTCCATGGTACTACAAACTGATGCCAGTGCACTTGGGTGAGGAGCCACCAATACCATCACCAGCTGTGGAGGTAGATGGACTGCTCAGGAGGCATCATTATTACTCACACTGGGCATAAACTACCTGGAAATGTTGGGTGCATTACATTGCCTAAAGTCATATTGTACTGGGTCATATCACCAGCATGTTAGTCTACAGATAGACAATACCACCGTGGTAGCATACATTAACCACATGGGTGGAAACAAATCGACATCATGTGACAATTTGGCTAATACAATTTGGCAATGGTGTATCCAGAGACATATTTGGATATCAGCCACTTACCTACCAGGAAGACTAAATTTAGTGGCAGACACCAGGTCACGCAAATTTAATGAAAACACCGAATGGATGTTGAATAAAAAAGTATTTGCTGATATTACAGCAAAATATGGAACACCAGATATCAATCTATTCGCATCCAGACTTAACCACCAGTTATCAAATTATGTTTCATGGGAACCAGACCCTGGGGCAGCGGCGACAGATGCATTTTCACTGCATTGGGGGGGGGGGGGGGGAATTGTTTATTTACGCATTCCCACCTTTCTGCCTCATCAGTCGGGTATTAAGGAAGATACAACAAGACTCTGCGTCTGGTATTGGTAGTACCCGATTGGCCTACTCAACCATGGTTCCCAGTGGTATTAAACATGGTATTAGAACCATGTATCACCATCCCACATAGACCAGATTTATTGCTACATCCCGTAACAAGGGATAGCCACCCATGCCATAAACATTTGAACTTATTAATTTGTAGAGTTATAAAAACACCTCTACTACAACTGGGACTGACGGACCGAACAGTGAACATGATCTCGGCGGCCCAAAGACAGTCAACCAAAAAACAGTATCTGGTCTATATCAGGAAGTGGGCGATGCACTGCCATAAAAACAACATCACCTACAGAGACATGAACATCCCGTCTGTTCTGGAATATCTGGCAGGCCTCCACTATGATGAGGGGCTCAGTTACAGTGCCATCAACTGCGCCAGAAGTGCCCTATCGACTTACCTATGGCAGGGGACAGCGTTACTCTGTTGGGACTCACCCACTGGTAACAAAACTTATGAGGGGAATTTTTAATACTAATCCCCCAAGAACCAGGTACTCCCAAATATGGGATGTAATTATTATCCTGAAGATGCTCAGGAATTGGTCTCCAGCAACAGCTCTGTCCCTACACAGACTGACATTAAAAACAGTCATGCTAATGGCATTGGTCACGGCACAAAGGGTACAGTCACTGCATAAACTAAGACTGGACAACATGACTTCCTCAACAGAAAATATTACGTTTCATATCTATGAGTTAGTAAGCAGAACAGACAGGGATCAGCAGGCCTCAATATACAATTTTGGTCATACCCAACAGATGACCGTCTGTGTATAGTAAGACATCTGTCGTTATACATGGAGAAAACGAAAATCCTAAGAGGCAATGAGAAGGCACTTTTTGGTCAGCCACTAGCAACCACACAAAAGAGTGACGGTCCAGACCATCTCAAGATGGCTGAAACAGGTGCTAACACAGGCTGGGGTGGATACTAATATTTAAATCTCATTCCACCAGGGCTGCTGCTACATCGGCAGTGACACAGTTGGATGTCCCAATGGACCAAATCCTCAAGGCAGCAGGATGGTCTGGGGGGGAAAAAACATTCCAATTATTTTACAATAAACCAGTAATGAAACCTGGAACGTTTGCAGAAACTATTTTAAGTTCTGTAAATTAATTTAAACCCATAAAAAGGGGTTATAAATTTGTGTTAATAAATTTTATGATTTCAATGTCGAATTCATGTCCAAATTATATTAACACAATTCCTCCTACAGTCATCAAGGCAGACGTGATGCATGGACTCGTTTCCACGGCATGAAATCACAGAGCTTTAAAATCTTCACGTAGTCACTCACGTGACTCCGAAGTAAAATAGTAAGATTAAACAAGAACTTACCAGTTTGAAGTTTGATCTGTATTTTATGAGGAGTTACGATGAGGGATTACGTGCCATCCGCTCCCACCCTTGATCATATACTTAACTGGTATCTCTTCTCTAATCTTACTATGTTTAGTCATTACAGTTATCTGTGATTTCACTCCGCTGCTTTGAAGAATGACACGCATGCGTCGTGGCGGAGTTCTTCACGTAATCCCTCATCGTAACTCCTCATAAAATACAGATCAAACTTCAAACTGGTAAGTTCTCGTTTAATCTTACTATTAAATTCCATCAAACACTGCTCTACTCAACTTTCCATTTGATCTATGTCCTGTGTATCCTTCTTCACTATCGACAACTCCACCAATTTTTAAGTTGTCAGTAAACCTACTAATCAGACCACCCAAATTCTTACAAACACCAAAGATCTGAGCACCGATCTCTACAGTGCACCACTTTTATTACTGACTTCCTGTCAGAAATAAATCCCATCAACCACCACCCTATCACCAAGCTAATTTTGGAAGCAATTTGCCAACACACCTTGAAAATCTTATGCCTTGACCCTCTGAATAGCCTACCATCGTACATAGAACAGTACAGCGTAAGAACAGGCCTTTCAGCTCACAATGTCTGTGCTGAATATGAGGCCAAGATCATCTCTCCATTCTCTGCATATTCATAGATCTATTCAAAAATCTTTTAATTGTCACTTCAACCTCCACCACCGGAAGCATGTTGATGGCACCTATCACCTTTCCATGTTCTCCAGAGATGCTGTCTGACCTGCTGAGTTACTCCAGCACTTAGTGTCCCTGTGTGTAAACAATGTTGCCCCGCACATCTCCTTTAAACTTTGCCCCTCTCACTTTAAAGCTATGCCCTCTAGTATTTGATTTTTTTCCATCCTGAGAAAAATGTGGGGCCAAAATAAGGTCAACAACCTTATTGAAGTCTATATAAACCTGTTTACTGTGCTGTCTTCATTAATTGTTACATAAGGACATTTAATTGTGCTC
The DNA here is from genome assembly GCF_010909765.2 of Amblyraja radiata. Taxonomy (NCBI): domain Eukaryota; kingdom Metazoa; phylum Chordata; class Chondrichthyes; order Rajiformes; family Rajidae; genus Amblyraja; species Amblyraja radiata. Next base: position 35,385,294 of record NC_045966.1, on the reverse strand, counting down.
AAAACTGGTGTGAAATCATCGTCTAAGATTCATCAAGGTACACTGGATAGGATATATTGCCAATGTTATCAGGATGATGCACAAGTAGCTTCAAGCATTGAAGAATAACATATTTGAGATGTTTGGGTAACTTCACAAAAAAAAATCTCCATAGAAATGGTACTCGTAACAGCAAGAAATCTTGGGCTAAAGTAGTTGCAAATGGATTGCAACCAGGCAAATAAAATGTTGGATTAATTGCAAAATCAAGAAATTGTGAAAATCCTGCAGTACTTAAGTTATTCCTGAGCTAAATTATGCAGAGAAATCATAGCAGTGGTTCAATGCTGTGATGGGTTGTGGTAGGTCATGCTTAGGGTTGTGCAAGTTAGTTCTCAAGGTTGATCATTGAGAGGACTTGGAAGTAGATCTTTGTTAATTCATTGATAGACACAATGAAAAGCTAGGGTAACTCAACGGGTCAGCCAGCATCTCTGACCCGGGTGACATTTCGGGTTGAGACCCTTCTTCAGGTTGAGAGTCAGGAGGAAGGGAATCAAGAGATATAGATGGTGTGCATATATATATAGAAGAAATGATTTAAATGTATGCAAAACAGTAAAGATGATAAAGGAAACAGGCCATTGTTAGCTGTGGCCGTGGAGAACTAGTACAGACAATGAGACTCAACGAAGATGACCTTGAAGCTGGTATGACTTGGGTGGGAGAGGGATGGAGAGAGAGTAAATGCAAGGTTTTTGTGTGCTAAAACCACATACTTCTTTTAAACTTTATATTCCCTTTGTGAAGATGCCCAAATATCTCTAATATCCAAAGATGTTATTCTTCAGTGTATGGTGCATCATCTTGATTACATTGGCATGATATATATCTGAAAGTAAGATAATCTGAGCATGAAGATAATTGCAAGGTTTTGTTTAAAGGGAATCCCCGATCTCAGGGGATTCCCTGAACTCATGGAGATCCTAAGTACTCTACCTTTAAACACCAAGGAGGGCTCCATAGAGTATGGAAACGTGGCCATCAGGCAGGACTACAAGTAAGACTGAAGCGGAGGGGACTTCAGCCCCCTCTCCCTACTATCCTACTGGCCAACGTACAGTCACTTGAAAACAAAGTGGAGGACTTGAGGGCAAGGCTGCTTTATCAAAGGGAGCTGAGGGAATGCTATGTGTTCTGTTTCACAGAAACATGGCTCATACCCAGCTCCCCAGACGCAGTGGTCCAGCCTAAAGGGTTCTCCATCCACCGCATGGACCGTACACTGGCATCTGGGAAAGGGAGAGGAGGGGGCATCTGCCTCATGGTCAACTCTGCGTGGTGCTCAGATGTGGCAGTCCTATCCAACTCCTGCTCTCCACACCTCAAACATCTGCAGTGAAGTTCCGCCCCTTCTACCTTTCAAGGGAATTCACCTCCATCATCCTGATCGCGGTCTACATCCCATCTCAAGCAGACGTCTGTCTGGCACTGGAGGAGCTGTACGCTGTGGTCAACAAACACCAGACGTCTTACCCCGAGGCGTTTACCACCATAGCTGGGGACTTCAACAAAGCAAACCTCAAGAAATTGCTTCCTAACTTCCACCAACATGCCTCCTGCTGCACCAGAGGACCAATCACCCTCGACCACCGCTACACCACCATCAAGGATACCTATCGCTCTATCCCTCGCCCTCACTTCGGTAAATCCGACCATACCGCGGGCGGCTTCTTCCTGCCGGGGGCGGCAGAGGAACAAATCCAGGACTGTTTGGAGTCTGTAGACTGGGCAATGTTCAGGGACTCAGCAACGGACCTGAATGAATCCAGGTCGTTACAGACTTCATAAACAAATGTGTACAGGACTCCCAACTAAAACCTTCCAAGTGTTTCCCAATCAGAAGCCTTGCATGAACTATGAGATCCGCACTCTTCTGAAGTCCAGACATCGGGCATTCGTGTTTGAAGATACCGAGGACCACAAGAAGTCCAGATACGACCCTTTGTAAGGCCAAGGCCAAAATGGACCTCTACTCCAAGCTGGAGGATGAGACGGATGTTCGGCAGCTGTGGCGGGGCCTGAATGCAATTACCACCTACAAGGCGAAATCAGGAGGCAGCACACATGTCAGCAAAACATCACTCCCTGACAAACTCAATGCGTTTTATGCACACTTTGATAGTGAGAACACTGATGTGCCTTCTCGAGCCCCCTTTCGCTGTGATGGTATTTCGGTCACGGTCACAAAGGTCGACGTGAGAAAATCCTTCAGAGGGGTGAACCCTCGGAAAGTGCCTGGACCTGATGGCATACCCGGTCATGTTCTAAAAATCTGTGCGGACCAACTGGCTGGAGTTTTAACGGACATTTCCAACCTCTCACTTCTGAGGTCCGAAGTTGCCACCTGCTTTAAAAGGGCATCAATCATAGTGGTGTCCAAGAAGCGCAAGGTGAAGTGCCTCAAAGACTATCGACCAGTAGCATTAACGTCAGTGGTGATGAAGTGCATGGCGCAAATCAACTCCTACCTCGACAAAAACCTGGACCCACTGCAGTTCGCTTACTGCCACAACAGATCAACGGTGGATGCGATCTCGCTGGCTCTCCACTCCGCTCTGGACCACTAGGACAACAAAAACTCATATGTCAGGCTGTTATTCATTTACTACAGCTCGGTATTTAATACCATCATTCCCTCCAAGCTGGTTACCAAACTCTCTGAACTGGGTCTCTGCGCATCCCTCTGCAATTGGATCCTCGACTTCCTCATTCACAGACCACAGTCTGTCTGTATTGGTGGAAATGTGTCAGTCTCGATAACAATCAGCAGGGGAGCACCTCAAGGCTGCGTGCTAAGCCCCTTGCTGTACTCACTCTATACTCATGACTGCGTAGCCGGTCATAGTGCGAACTCCATCATCAAGTTCGCTGACGACACCACTGTTGTGGGACGTATCACTGATGGAGATGAGTCAGAGCATAGAAGTGAGATCGACCGTTTGACCAAATGGTGCCAGCGCAATAACCTGGCTCTCAACACCAGCAAAAACAAGGAATTGATTGTGGACTTTGGAAGGGGTCGGATGGGGACCCATAGTCCCGTTTATATTAACAGGTCGATGGTGGAGAGGGTCAAGAGCTTCAAATTCCTGGGCATGCATATCTCTGAAGATTTCTCCTGTTCCGAGAACACTGATGCAATTATAAAGAAAGCACATCAGTGCCTCTATTTCCTGAGAAGATTACGGAGAGTTGGTATGTCAAGGAGGACTCTCTCGAACTTCTACAGGTGCACAGGAGGGAACATGCTGACCGGTTGCAACGTGGCTTGGTTTGGCAACTTGAGCGCCCAGGCACGGAAAAAGATTACAAAAAGTCGTAAACATTGCCCAGTTCATCATCGGCTCTGACCTCCATACCATCGAGGGGATCTGTTGCAGTCACTGCCTCAAAAAGGCTGCCAGCATCATCAAGGATCCACACCATCCTGGCCATTCACTCATCTCCCCGCTGCCTTCAGGTAGAAGGTATAGGAGCCTGAAATCTGCAACATCCAGGTTCAGGAATAGTTACTTCCCCACAGCCATCAGGCTATTAAACTCAACTCAAACAAAACTCTGAACATTAATAGCTCATTGCACTTTCTCTGATTATTTATGTGTGTATATATATAATAGTAAGATTAAACGAGAACTTGCAGTTTGAAGTTTGATCTTGATTTTATGAGGATTTACGATGAGCGATTACGTGAAGAAGGGCCGTCCGTCTGCGTGCGCGTCAATCGTCAAAGCAGCGGTGTTAAATCACAGATAAAAAGAAGACCTGAGAATAGTAAGATTGTGAAGAAACTAGAACTTCCATATGACCTTGATAGTATGAGGGTGGGAGCGGTGGGCACGTAATCGCCCATCGTAACTCCTCATAAAATCAAGATCAAACTTCAAACTGGTAAGTTCTCGTTTAATCTTACTAATTTACTTTGGAGTCGCGTGAGTGACTACGTGAAGTTTTCAAAGCTCTGTGATTTTACGCCGGTTACGAATCCAGGCGTCACACACTGAATGGATTGACCATGGATGCGTGTAATCATTAAAGCATTCAGACATTACGTAGTTAAGTAAAGACACTGATGCTTTAAATGAAATAATTTTAAAAAAAAATAGTTACCCCTCCCAACCTTGGGGGGAAACTAAGGGACAGAACTTAAAATGGTACGCGCAAACACCCCCAGTCCGGTTATGGGTTTGTTGTAAAACGGTGGACCGTTATTTCATTCGTCCATCCTGCAGCCACTAGGATGTCGTCAAGGGACACGTCCATAGCTCTTGCTGTCGACGTAGATGCAGCACTGGTGGAGTGAGATTTAAACATATAAATCTTCACTCCTGCTACCGCCATTACCTCCTTTGACCATCTGGAGATGGTTTGAGTTGACACCTTCTGGTGTGGTTTTATATGGTTGATGAGGATCGATTGTTCTGAGCCTCTGAGGTTCTCCGTTACTCTCAGATAGTGGTGTTAGTATGTTACCACACACACAACCGTTGGTCCTCTGGATATGCCAAGAACTGGATCTCCATCCCTGGCATTCCTGGCCTGCTCTGTTTTATCAGGTTCCTGATTACGAATGTTATGTTGTTCATATTGGTGGTCATGTAATCCAACCGTAGTTTTTGTAGTGTCTGGACTCTTTGTCAGCATACCACCTTCAGGGTTAGTTATAGGTGGTCCCCACTGTCAAAGTAGGGTTAGTACCACGCTCACATCCCATGTGTCCGTGTACCTTGGCCTTGGACGTCTTAAATTGTAAATTCCCTTCATGAATTTTGTTGTAAAGGGATGCGTTCCTATCGACCCGTGCCCTGCTTCCAGCATCAGATAGGAGGAGAGTGCGCCTCTGGCACTATAGATTGCACTATAACTTTGTTTATAGTTATAGTACAGAGTTGATAGGAACTCCAAGACATCCCTTATCCGAACTGTGTTGTATTTTTTCGGACAGTCCTATGCCTTGAAATGGCCTCCTCAGAATCTGCAGACCAACAAGTTAATACGTTCATGTAGTGGATGATTACACCCTGTAACTGGGTTCACTAGGAGGACGCTGCTCTTGGGTACAGCCATAACTGGCTGGACTATAATTCCCAAAATATTTGGGGACCAGGCTTGAGTAGGCCAATCTGGCACTACCAATATGCCTGTGGCTTAGCCTTGCTTGATTTTGGTCAAGCATCGGTTTGTGAGACAAATTGGCGGAAAGCATACATAAACATTCCTCCCCAATTGAGGGAAAAAGCAGCCACTGCCTTTGCTCCTGGATCCAGCTTTGCAGGACACATATCTGGGTAACTGATGGTTTAGTCTAGATGCAAACGGATCAACATCTGGTATGCCAAATCGTGTAGTTATTTCGTTAAATACTGTCTGATTCAACATCCATTCTGTGTTGTTATTAAACATTCGTGATCCAGCATCTGTGACCGTGTTATATCTACCTCGTAGATTACACAATTATTCCTCTCGATACACCAGTGCCAAATGAGGTTCGACAATCTGTCGTAAGATACAGATTTTACACCACCCTTGTTAATGGATATATGCCACCGCAGTGGTGTTATCAATCTGAATTTGAACAAGCACCGGTTGCATATCGCTACAGAGAACCTTGAGTCCATATTGTGCCCCCAACAATTCTGGGTAATTGATTCCATGTGTTGGGGAATTACAGACTCCTGCTCATTCCATCTGCCCCCACAGCTCTAGTCTGTGTTGGTGGCTCCCCATCCTTAGCCGCTTGCATAGGTCTGATGGCTTTCGAGCAAAATTTCCCTTGAGCTGCCTCACATTCGTTATCCACCATAGTTATTCAACAATGGCCTCTGCTGGCAATCCATAGTTTGCCAATTTGGCCTGCATGGAATCTGAGTGTTCGTTCCTTTGCTCGCTGTAAATTCTGGTAATGCAAAGGCCCGTGACGTACTGCTGGAATGCAGCTACTATTTAGATAGATAGATAGATAGATAGATAGATATAATTTATTGCCACACAACCAGGGTCGGTGGAAATTTGGGTTGTCAGCAGCTGTACAATAATAAAGAACATACAATAATACTGTAACACAAACATCCACCACAGCATTCATCACTGTGGTGGAAGGAACAAAAATTTGGCCGGTCCTCCTCCATTTCCCCCCCGTGTACAGGACCAGAGTCCAGAGTCAGTCCAGGATCGGCTCTTCCTCACCGGAGACAGTGGCTTTAAGATGGTGTAGGCCACAGGCCGGCGGTCGAGATTTAAAGTCTCCGCCGCAGCCAGAAGCACCGTAGACTGCAGGGCCGGCGGTCGAAGCTCCCCTCCAGGGGTGATGGTAAGTCCATGCCGGACCCGCGGTAGAAGTTGTCCGCGGGCCGGCAGTGATGGCTTCTTCTCCCCCCGGGTCCCCCACGAGGGATCCCGGGCTGTAGACGCCGCACCAGCTGGAGCTCTGCAGACCGCGGCTTCAGGCTGCGACTTCAGGCTGCCGGCAGCCCCGGGCCAGCGAAACGGAGCGCTCCCCTCCAGCGAGCCCCAGCGAGGGCTCGCCCGCTCCACGCCGAGAGTCCACGCTGCGCCCGCCGCTGAAGCCCCGGGTGTGTCTCCGGGAAAGGCCGCGCCGATCTTTGATGTTAGGCCACGGGGGAGGCGACCTGGAAAAACTCGCCTCTCCATGGAGGAGGCGACCGAAGCGGTTTCCCCCTCACCCCCCCACACCACCCCCCACACAAAACACACAAAGGAACATTAAATACATACTTTAAAACATACTAAAAAATAAAAAAAAGTTGAAAAACTGATGCGCTGCTGCCATGGCTGCACACAGAGGAGCGCCCCCTACAGCCAATTACACTTGCTGTTTGCCTGATAGATGGCTAGTATTTGATTATCAGGTCATAGCAGGCTTAATTAAATATTGTTGTTTGCCCCTAGGCAAAGTCACCAACATATTTACTGTTTTTGATAGTAAATTCTAGGTAATCAATTACCCTTGTAGGTGTCAATTTTGATTTAACTGGATGGATGAGGTAACCAATTCTTTCAAACAGGGTTTTGGTTGCTTTGACTGATGCTTCTGCCAATTCTTGGTGACTCCAAAATGAAAATGTCCTCCAAATATGCCATTACTATGTGGTTTTGAGACCTTTGTAGTCCCATAATTGGTTTCTGTAGTTTAGTCAATAGTCTAGGAGCTGATGTCAACCCATTTGGCAGAGCCATGCCATCCAGTTAAACTTCAAATATCTCCTGTTCTTCGTGAATAGACACCGAATAGTATGCATCTTTGAGGTCGATGCATGCCATGTGACCATTTTATAGGAAGCTCCTATAAAACAGTTGTTAGACCGTAACAAAAGATTGCTGTTCTGAAAGTCTGTACTGCACAAATTAGTTAAACCTGGATAAAGTGACATCCTCCATCTGTCACCTGTCCTGAAAGGCAATCCTGCCCAAAATACTGGGCCTGCCTTGAAGACAACTCCGGTCCGAGTTCCAAGTCTGCTTGGAACCTATGTATGTTGTGCAGTGAAAATAATCACATGTTGTTATCTGTTTTTTAAAACCAGATCTGAAATTCATGTTATTGTCATTTTGAACAAAAACACTAGAGTAAAATTACCAACATGTAACTGGTCCACAATCCCTTGTTTCAGTAAACCCAGACCCACCTACCTCCATGGGTACCGGTGGTCTTGTGGTAAGCCCAAAGGCCCCTGATGCAAGTTTCTTTTCTCTCCTTGATTGGGAGTAGGACTGGTGGGGAGTGTGGATTCCATGTTTCTCCTGACCTCTGCTTGGGTCTTGGTCTGAAAACCTCATCATACTGAGCCTGCCTTGTAGGACAATTCTGGCCATAATTCTGCCTTGAAAGACGACTGATCATATTTCCGTGCCCAGCTTTCAAGCTACCACCGGCTTCAGTGAACCGCTTACCCCCTATGGAGGTGTGGGGTGTGTTTGTCGCCTACTGATGAAGTTTTGCTTGTCGTTGGTACCTTGATTGATCCGACAGCTTTTGCTTCCTTCTTCTGGTCTTACCTGAAGAGAGGATTCGGTGCCTGGTTTCTCCAAAGTCACGCTGATAGCGCTGTTCCCTTGCTGGCATTTGTGCGGATATTCTGCCAACTGCTGTCTCTTGAGGCCATATGCATGTGCTTCAGTACCTACTGATCACTCACACTCCCCTCCACTGAGAGTAAGATTTGTAGGCAGCCCTGAAAACAGGTGCTGCCACAGGCCCCTGAGGATACCTTCGCTGACATGGCCCCTGCAGCGGACCTAAATGAGATTCTTGCTTTGGGTCAGACTGAAACTGACCGTGAATGCTCCTCTCCTCAGAGCAGGAGACATTTGCTAGATCTCTATCCAAGGAAGCACCCAGTGGAACCTGGATGATTGCAGTACTTCTTTTCTTTTGTGCTTATTATTTATTTAATGTAAAGCACTTTGGTGTCAATGCAAGTTAACTTAAACAGTGCTATATAAGTAAAAGTTACTTACTTACTTCCTTTCTTCTGCTTGTCCCTGGGAAGGTTCCCCCCCCCCCTCCTGCTTTTGTACTCTGATTCAGAGTGGTTTCTTCCATATGTACTTCCCCCTCCAATGGGAAAGACATTGGACTGCCCCATGTGCGAGGCTCCAGGCACTGCTGTAGGCCCCGGGCTGACACAGCTCCCTCCTTTAGAGCAGGTCATTGTTGGAACAACTTCTCCAAAAAGTTGCTCAATGTGGGAGAGTCGTCCTCAGACGCTCTCCGTTGGGGGAGGGTATCCCTTTTCCCCCCAGACTCATCTGAGTCAACGGGTTTGTTTGACTTGCGGGTGGTATTACGTACTGCAGGACCACCAACAGAGCTCCTCCTCCTGCCTGAAGTCTCCTGCCGGTTCAGCTGCCGGCGCTATGTCAGGAACAAGACCTTCGCCCGCTACTGGGAATGCTGCGGTCTTCGGCAGCCGACTTCCCCGCGGACCGTTTCCTCGACATCTGGGCCCTGAAACTACAAAAAGCTTCAAGCCCGAAAGAACGCAGGTAAGCAATTCAACTTTCCTTACCTGCCCATCCCGAAGGACTGGGAGGACACAGTGCCTCTGCCAATCCGTCGCGTGCGTTGCGTTCAGACGTAATGTCGCGCACGCAGAAGGACGGCCCTTCTTCACGTAGTCACTCACGTGACTCCGAAGTAAAATAGTAAGATTAAACGAGAACTTACCAGTGTGAAGTTTGATCTGTATTTTATGAGGAGTTACGATGAGGGATTACATGAAGAACCCCACCACGACGCATGCTTGTCATTCTTCAAAGCAGCGGTGTGAAATCACAGACAACTGTAATGACTAAACATAGTAAGATTAGAGAAGAGATACCAGTTAAGTATATGATCAAGAGTGGGAGCGGAGGGCACGTAATCCCTCATCGTAACTCCTCATAAAATACAGATCAAACTTCAAACTGGTAAGTTCTCGTTTAATCTTACTATTTTACTTCGGAGTCACGTGAGTGACTACGTGAAGATTTTAAAGCTCTGTGATTTCATGCCGTGGAAACGAGTCCATGCATCACGTCTGCCTTGATGACTGTAGGAGGAATTGTGTTAACATAATTTGGACATGAATTCGACATTGAAATCATAAAATTTATTAACACAAATTTATAACCCCTTTTTATGGGTTTAAATTAATTTAGAGAACTTAAAATTGTTTCTGCAAACGTTCCAGGTTTCATTACTGGTTTATTGTAAAATAATTGGAATGTTTTTTCCCCCCCAGAACATCCTGCTGCCTTGAGGATTTGGTCCATTGGGACATCCAACTGTATTGCTGCCGATGTAGCTGCAGCCCTGGCGGAATGAGATTTAAAATATTAGTATCCACCCCAGCCTGTGTTAGCACCTGTTTCAGCCATCTTGAGATGGTCTGGACCGTCACTCTTTTGTGTGGTTGCTAGTGCGTGACCAAAAAGTGCCTTCTCATTGCCTCTTAGGATTTTCGTTTTCTCCATGTATAACGAGAGATGTCTTACTATACACAGATGGTCATCTGTTGGGTATGACCTAAATTGTATATTGAGGCCTGCTGATCCCTGTCTGTTCTGCTTACTAACTCATAGATATGAAACGTAATATTTTCTGTTGAGGAAGTCATGTTGTCCAGTCTTAGTTTATGTGGTGACTGTACCCTTTGTGCCGTGACCAATACCATTAGCATGACTGTTTTTAATGTCAGTCTGTGTAGGGACAGAGCTGTTGCTGGAGACCAATTCCTGAGCATCTTCAGGATAATACTTACATCCCATATTTTGGAGTACCTGGTTCTTGGGGGATTAGTATTAAAAATTCCCCTCATAAGTTTTGTTACCAGTGGGTGAGTCCCAACAGAGTAACGCTCTGTCCCCTGCCATAGGTAAGTCAATAGGGCACTTCTGGCGCAGTTGATGGCACTGTAACTGAGCCCCTCATCATAGTGGAGGCCTGCCAGATATTCCAGAACAGATGGGATGTTCATGTCTCTGTAGGTGATGTTGTTTTTATGGCAGTGCATCGCCCACTTCCTGATATAGACCAGATACTGTTTTTTGGTTGACTGTCTTTGGGCCGCCGAGATCATGTTCACTGTTCGGTCCATCAGTCCCAGTTGTAGTAGAGGTGTTTTTATAACTCTACAAATTAATAAGTTCAAATGTTTATGGCATGGGTGGCTATCCCTTGTTACGGGATGTAGCAATAAATCTGGTCTATGTGGGATGGTGATACATGGTTCTAATACCATGTTTAATACCACTGGGAACCATGGTTGAGTAGGCCAATTGGGTACTACCAATACCAGACGCAGAGTCTTGTTGTATTTTCCTTAATACCCGACTGATGAGGCAGGAAGGAGGGAATGCATAAATAAACAATTCCCCCCCCCCCCCAATGCAGTGAAAATGCATCTGTCGCCGCTGCCCCAGGGTCTGGTTCCCATGAAACATAATTTGATAACTGGTGGTTGTCTGGATGTGAATAGATCGATATCTGGTGTTCCATATTTTGCTGTAATATCAGCAAATACTTTTTTATTCAACATCCATTCGGTGTTTTCATTAAATTTGCGTGACCTGGTGTCTGCCACTAAATTTAGTCTTCCTGGTAGGTAAGTGGCTGATATCCAAATATCTCTCTGGATACACATTTGCCAAATTGTATTAGCCAGATTGTCACATGATGTCGATTTGTTTCCACCCATGTGGTTAATGTATGCTACCACGGTGGTATTGTCTATCTGTAGTCTAACATGCTGGTGATATGATCCAGTACAATATGACTTTAGGCCATGGAATGCACCCAACATTTCCAGGTAGTTTATGCCCAGTGTGAGTAATAATGATGCCTCCTGAGCAGTCCATCTACCTCCACAGCTGGTGATGGCATTGGTAGCTCCCCACCCAAGTGCACTGGCATCAGTTTGTAGTACCATGGAAGGGTTACTGACAATGATTGGATTGGAACAAAGCCAGATGTTATCTATCCACCATTTTATTCCATTTTAGCTTGATTGGTAGTTTCATAGGTCTGTCAAAGTGACCTGCATTAATTTAGAGTGCTTGTATTTTTGCTCTCTGTAAGTTTTGGTAATGTAGAGGTCTAAATTGTGTGGCTGGAAAGGCAGCCACCATTTGCCAATTACTTTTGCTACCAATCTGATGGATGGTTTGCTGATGTCAATGAGGTTATGCAAGCCTCCATTAATTCTCTAGCCTTTCCCTTAGGCAGAGTCACCGACATGTGAACTGAGTCAAAGGTGAAACCCCCAAATAGTCCATAGTAGTGGAAGGCGTTAGCTTAGATTTAACTGGATGGATAATAAATCCCAGTTTTTCAAATAACTGTTTTTGGCTGTTACAGTTTGTTTGGCGAATTCCAAAGTTTTGCCCACAATGAGTATGTCATCTAAATATGCCATGACCATGTGTTTACGTTTCCGTAGAAACGCTAGGGCTGGTTTCAAAATTTTTGTGAATAGCCTGGGGCTGATGACCCATTTGGCAGTGCTTTATACTGCCAGAGTTGCCCATCCAGTTGAATTTTAAGTAACATCTGTGGCCACCTCGTATAGGCACTGAATAGTAAGCATCTTTTAACTCGATGCTGGCCATGAAGTAACCTTTGGAAATTAATTGTTTAGCAGTAACAAAGTTATCCATTTTGTCAGATCTATGGTAATGCGACAACCACCATCTTTTTTGTTTTTGATAAATATATTGGACACGAATTCTAATGGTTCGTGTTGAGTTTTCTCAATTACACCTTTTATGTAAAGCCGCTCCAGTTCAGCTTGCGCTTTTGATTTTTCTTTATCAGAAGGCACGAACATTCGGTTAGGTATATGTTGAACTGGAGGGCTGTACTTGTGTATAAACTCTATTGTATATCCCTGGATACTGCTTAAGATGTAAGTATTGGTTGTTAACATGCTCCATGCATTCAGAATAGAGTGTAGTCTCCCCCCCAACCTCCATGCTCCCTGTATTTTGTAGGGAACCAGACCCACCTACCTCCATAGTTACCAGTGGCTGGTTTACTTCTTTTTGTAGGTTCTTCGCTGCTGTTGTTGCGCTGGTGTCTGGATTTTCGGTTTGATTGGTGTTGGAGGTCCCCGCATCTTCCAAGAAGGCCGGCCTTGGCCATGGCCTAAAAAGACTCATGTTTTGAATACCGAGCCTTCGAGCTTTCACCAGTTCTGCTGGTGGGTGCATAGGGGTGATGTCTTTGGCTGTAGTGTTTGTTGGAGTCCATTTTGTTAGTCCAGTAGGTTCTTTTGTTCCTGCACCCCTTGCACACTTGTCTTTCCTTCTGCAGTCCCCTCTTCCAGGTCAGCCCAGAACTGACCCGCAGTGCTCCCCTCTGATGAGGTAGAAGCACTGTGCAGCCCTTCAAGAGGTACTGCTGTGGGTTTATCATAGGGCCCACAGTGACCCGACTCCATCTCCCGGAGTCTGTCACATTGGAGCAAAAGCTCCACACACCACTCCATCCGGCTCCAGCGCTCTCGGGCGCTGGCCGCCCGCGGTTGTTCAAAGTCGGAAACCTCTGAGTCCACGACCTTGTTTGTTTTTGTGTCTAGCCTTTCCGCCCGGCTGCGTGGATCTGGCCGGTGCGGAGGCGACATCGGGCACAGCTGATCCCACTATCGGTGATCCGAGTGCCGCTGGCTGCTGCTGGCTGCCCGCAGCTCCGCGGTCCTCCCTCACCAGTTTTGTCCTTACTGCCCTGCCTTGGAGTGGATCTGGCCGGTGCGGAGGCGACATCGGGCACAGCTGATCCCATCTAGCCCACCAGCTTTGTCGCAGCCCGTTGGTTTCTCCACCTGTAATTAGCATGGTAAACGCACAAAAAAGACCGCAGCTCTTACCTGCAGGTCCAGGTTAAAATTGTCGCTACGGGGGAACGTCGTTCCACCCCGTCTCCTGCCGTTTTCGACTTGTCCAAAAAGTCGACGGCCCCATTTGAATAGTCTCCCGCCCGGCCGTGGTGTTCTGGCCGGCGCGGGACCAAAAGTCGGCACAGCTAATCCCTTACGGGGCTTGTGCCTTCAGCTGCTGCTGGCTCCCGCAACTTTGCGGTCCTCCCCAGCCAGCTTTACTCGCAGCACTTGTGGACACTATTTTGTCCAGCTTCCCCCCCTGTGTAAAAACAGCGCAGGGACAAAAACTACCGCAGAGTAAATCACTTACCTGCAGGTCGTGGTTTCAATTTACCGCTGCGGGGGACGCTCCACCCCGCCTGTCGTTTCACAAGCGTGAAAGCGATATGACACGCATGCGTAGTGGCGGGGTTCTTCACGTAGTCACTCACGTCACTCCAAAGTAAAATCAATAGTATATGGTCACACTGATCTGTTCTATATTTATTTATGCGTACTATATTCTGTTGTGTTGAAGCAAAGCAAGAATTTCATTGTCCTATCTGGGACACATGACAATAAACTCTCTTGAATCTATTTATTTGTTGAAATGTAATAATGATGTTCGCAGCTGGTACATAAGTGTATTACTTCAAGACTACAGGACCAAGCCAGAAAAATTATCTTTACTAAGTTAGATGTGCCAATCAAAAAATTAATCTTGGTACTCACCGTCACTAAAAATGACTCGAGGTGAAACTTATTGGATCTTGTCCTACAACAGAATTTGCAATCAAAGAATTCAGAACCATTTTTGCATATCGCTGATTATCAGAAGAACTAGTCGTATAATTTTTCCTAGTTTCATTTATTTCTGTTTTAGTGCTGAAAATAAGAAAATGAAGTTAAGCACAAGTTTATTTCATCATATCTTACAGCGTCAAATGTTGTAGCTGAGGTATCAGTGAGAAATGTTGAAGCATTGAAGAAACAAATATATCAAGGGTGCGTAGTTTTACTCTGAAATATCAATTAGTAAATGCTTTGCTAGACTGTAGGATAAGGACATACTCCACAAAACGTTTTACTCATACTGAGTTACTAATGCATAAAAGATGTGGAGCATGATCAAGCTTAATTCAACCAAATCTTGAGAGGGAGTGGAACAGAGGCCGATAAGAAACATAACATTATGGCTTGAGTAGTGGAGAGAAACAATTCAGACAATAGGACAGGTTGACATAACTCAGCAAATTTCATATTTGGAAATGTAATGTTACTGAAGTATACGACCTAATGAGGAAGTATACGAGTAATTCACTTCACTCCAATAAAAGATCCATGAGAATTTCCATGATTGTGGAATATTCCAGAAGTTGAAACCGTGTACCTTGGATGCACCTGTGGAGCCACCCAGTGGGTAGGCCACTCACTATGCGAACCCTCGGCAGTCAGGGGTAGGGTCACGTGACAGGGTAATGGCAGGAAGGAGTTGTCACGGGGGTTTAGGGGTGTGCCCTAGTATAAATATAGAGCGCCGGTTCAGCCTTCCCCCATTCTCGTGTGTGTTGTTCTCTTTACTTCATCAATAAAGGTCTCTTGATTCACCACGCGTGGCCTGCTTATTCGCCCGCCGTACAACGATAAAATATTCTACTAATGAGTAAAGAACTTCCTAAAGTGGTGGATATAATGCTGAAGTTGTGTTTCTTTGAAAAGATGTAAAAGAGTCAGCCAACCCACAGAGAGGTTAAATTGGAAAATAATTTTGTAATCAGCCATTAATAATAATAACTGCTTCTCTTGGTAAAAATGGGATAATTTACACAAATGTTTCATGTATGTGAGTATGGCACTCGTGTGTCTCTATGATGAATATAATATATGTGCACATGTGCAGGGTAGATAATGGATTAAACAAGAAGCCCAAGTCCTCTTAATACCTATTTATGCGTTTCAATATCCCTTGCACTTTCCATCGTTAGAATTAGTACAGTGTGCATGCACACAAACATCATAGTTATCACGTTATCTGTAAAGACATCTCCTGGATTCAGCCCTTCTGCCCCTATTCACTAATGGGAGGGAGTTGAAGGATTTTGAATGGAAGGTTAGCAAAATTACCTGTGTTCAGCTATGTTACATTGATGCCTTAATGTTTTGCAAAGGGTCTCATAGATAGCCCAGCATGAACTGACCTTCAAGCCTACCAATGTATGACCATCTCCTGGCAATATTCACAATGTTCTTGATTCCCCTCTTGTGTCTCATCATCAAGGTGAGCAATCCGATGGCCAGGTTTAATGTGGTAAATCTAACCGGCTGCAGCCAGTTTTCTTTAAACTTGTGGAAGCTAATTTCATTTTAAAATGTAATGTTGCAATTCATCTCAATTCCCGAATCTTCCATGTTAAATTCCTACTTTAAAAAAAACTGAATCAATGACAGCAACACACACACTTTTGCAATTGAAGTATGTTGCTTAAAAATGTATAAAAATGTATAATCAGTAATCACTAAAGAAGCCAAACTCACATTTAATAAGAGGATTCAAAGTGTGGAGTAACTCAACACATCCGGCAGCATCTGTGGAAACATATATAGGTGATGTTTCATGTTGGGACCCTTCTTCAGACTGATTCTAGTGGGGGGAGAGAAAGCTAGGATAGACATGGGGGGATTGGGACAAAATGATACAGACGAGGTCCCATCCCCTGTCCCCTTCCACATGTATCTCTTCCTTTGGCTTCACATTTCACGCCTCTTTTTTCCCTATCTCCCAGACTTTTGGCCCTTTCCCATCTATGGCCTTTATCCATTCATCTGCCACTCAAAATGCCCCCCCCCCCCCCCCCCCCCCCCCACCTCCTCCCCCCCCCCCACCTCACCTGTATCCATCTGTTTAACCTGCTGAGTCTTCTTCTTCGAGTCCGTTGCAATCTCAGATGTCGTTCTGCCAGTATCTGGCGCAGGTCACAGCTGGTCGGGTCGGTTCAGCCAGGTCCTGGGGGCTGCACTAGGGGGCATCGTCACACTCCAGTAGGTGGGACATTGTCTGTACTGCTCCACAGCTGCATGTGTCTTCTGCCTGATAGTTCCATGCTTTCATAAGTGCTTTGCACCTCCCCTGCTCCACTCGTAATCTGTTGAGGGTCTTCCAGGTTGGCCATGGGAGGTCGTGCCCGCTGACGAGGCATTCAGTCGGAGTGATTCGTCTCTCCATCCAGTCGTGGGCTCGTGTGTTGAGCTGGTTCCATTCATCTTTCCAGATGTTGGTCCTTGCTGTTTCTTTGGTTGTCTGGAGAGGTGGGACTGTCTACAAGAAACTGGCTCTGGATTTCAGTCGGGGAGGAGGTGCTGTGTGTCCGTGCAGGGGGTGCCTGGTATCGATCTCCCGTGATAATGCGGCAGGTGTCGTTGAGGGCTGTGTCAACCAGTTTGGTGTGGTGGGAGCGGCTCCAGCTTGAGCACGCGTATTCAGCTGTGGAGAAGCACAAGGCTAGGGCAGTTGCACGGATGGTTGGTGGATCAGCGCCCCACTTTGAGTTTACCAGTTTGCGCAGGATGTTGTTGCGTGTGTTGACCTTGGCTTTGGTGTTCTGAAGGTGGGTTTTGAAAGAGAGTGTCCTGTCGAGTGTGACTCCGAGGTACACGGGGTGGAAGTGGTTGGAGAGTTTGTGGCCATCCCATGAGACGCTCAGTTGTTTTCCTGCATCTAGATTTTTAAGATGGAAGCTGCATAGTTGGGTTTTTGATGGGTTGGGTTTCAGGTGGTTGTTATTGTAGTAGGTTGTCATCTCTTGGAGGGCGCTTTCCAGGACAGACTCGATCTTCTGGAAGTTCTCCTGTTGGGTGGTGATGCAGAGGTCATCAGCATAGATGAAGCGGCGGCATTGTGGGGGAAGTGGTTGGTCGTTGGTGTAGATGTTGAAGAGGAGCAGGGCCAGTACGCTGCCTTGTGGTAGGCCATTCTTTTGGGCTTTCCATTTGCTCTTCTTGTCGTTTAGTTGAATGAAGAAGCGCCTGTTGTTGAGAAGGCTTTTGATGACTTGGCACAGGTCGAGGTCACCAGTCATGTCAAAAAGTTTCCTGATCATGGTGCGGTGCTGGACAGTGTCGTAGGCAGCGGTGAGGTCTATGAAAGCTGCTCCTGTGATGAGTTTGCACTCAAAACCATCCTCAATGTGTTGGGTGAGGTTCAGTAGCTGCCCGGCACAGGAGCGGCCAGGGCGGAAGCCAGCTTGACCTGCTGAGTTAAATCTACACTTTGTGCCTCATTTTGTAAACCAGCAACTGCAGTACCTTGTGTCTACAATAAGAGGAGTTTTGATGTCTTAGATCATCTATGAATTACCAAAAAAAGAAGTACTGGGTATACAAGATGCTGAAACTTTGAATAAAACACAAAGTGCTGGAGTAACTCAGTGGGCCAGTCAGCACCTATGGAAGGAATGGAGTCTGAAGAAGGATCCCAATCCGAAATATCGCATATCCATTTCTGTCACAGTTGCTACCAGACCCATTGAGTTCCTCTAGCACTTTGAGGAGATATTGGGATTTTTAAAGGAAATGAAGGTCAATATATGTCCAGGGCCTGACCAAATACATATTTTGGACTGTTCGATGTTGGGGAGAAAACTGTGGAAGTTCATGTAGAGATATTTACATAATTATTAGCCTTGTTAAGTGAAGTTTTAGAAAACCTGAGGGTGGTTAATTATGTATCATTATTTAAGAAGGGCATCAAGGACAAGCTAGAGAACTATGGGAGGGTGAGTCTGATGTCATGGTATGTAAGTTATTGGATGGCATTCTTAGGTGCCAGATCTAACAGCATTTAGATTTGGCACATACTGATTATGAATGGTCAGCATTACTTTATGCGTGGAAATATTGTTGGACAAATCTGATTGTTTTTTTGAAGAGGCCACCAAGAAGATTGATGAGGGCAGGGCAGTAGACGTTGACTATATTGACTTTAACAAGCCCTTTGACAAGGTTCCCCATGGTAAACTTTTCTGAAAGGTTAGATTCCCTGGAATCCATAGTGAGCTAGCCAATTGGATTAAACATTGGTTTGAAGGAAAGAGTCAAAGGGTGGATGTGGAAGCTTATTCTGATTGGAGACCATTGACCAGTGGAGTGCTGCAGAGGTCCATGCTGGGTCCCCTGCTGTCTGTTATATATGTTAACAATTTGGATGCAAGTGTAGTTAACAATGTGAGTAAATTTGCAGATTCTATTATGAATAATAATTCTATTATTCTGTGACTGACTGTACTTAACATATTGTATATGTATACTGTAAAGACAATGTAATTTTACAATTCCTTCTGGCAAGTGGTAATAGTGTAACAATGGCTTCAAAAAGGCAGCCAGACTTTCCCAAATTGATCCTGATGTGACCATTTTACTGCTGTGGTTTGGTACGGTCAAGACCGGTCATTGTAGTGTTGCCCTTATGATTTTGAATTGCTTAGATCAATATTTCTTTTGATGTTTTACCCAGGTGCCTAATGTTTTATGAGACAAACAGAAGGACTCCAGTCATAATAGGACACCTTCCTCAGATTGCCCTATTCCTTCTGCGGATGATGTCAGGCACACTGAGGTCCTCCAGCAGTTTGTTCTTTGCTGTGGCCTGTTCCGACCCGGATTAAAACCAGCAGGGAACTACCTCGTGCTATTGGAAACTTATCTATAAGGAGCCCCTCCAACACCAGAATCTTATCCTATTTTGAACCTCCTGGGGCTGGATTTGTCCATTTGGCGCATGGGGTTGTATCTCATGTTTTGCATATCACTCTACATACTGCACAATCCACATTCTTCTATTTGTCATTTCCCTCCTGGCTCCCTACGAGCTGTAATTGACTTAAACATCAAATAATATTTTTACTTCTGGGAAGTGTGGTGGACTGTAAAGGCCAAACAGAGAAAGAGACTGAAATGAATGAATTTTCCCTTCTATTATTTTACTTGAATGATGATGCTGATACCAGGCCAATGGTTATATCTCATCCTGGAAAATGTGCTATTAATTATGCAAACAAAATCATAGTTTGCCTTCATTAATAATGCAGAATTCCAGCAGTGATTTTGATATGAAATAAGTGGCTGTCAGAGCAATGTGTGTTGTTTATGTTTCCCAGATGACTTTCCTGAAAGCTAATCTAGTGTCTTGAGTTTATGTAGGGCTATTCAATTCCGCACAATAGAATTGCTTCCCAGATGTAATGAAGTAAGGCACGACCAGAACATAACTTCTTTCTGAACTCCCAGTGGCATAATAAAGCAATCCCACACATCTATTAAGTGTATGGTACATTAACTGAACAATATATGCAGGATGCAGACAAAATTACATCTTTTGTTATTCCATTATACATTACTCTTATCGGTATCTGAATGCAGACAAGATTACGTCTTTCATTCTTTCAGTATATGTTGCTTTTTTTCAAAGTCTGCCATAAAATATTAAATCAATTTGTTTACCATGACATCGTTCATGACCAAATGTTTGTTGTGAATCTCAATCTGATTCACTTTTTCACCTTTTACCTACAAAGCAAACATTTTCCAAACAAAACAAAACAAAACAAAACAAAACAAAATGACCAGGCATATCAAATGCAGAAATTTCATTGAAATTTGAAAATCTGGGGAAAAAAGTTTGGTTTGCAAACTACTGAAAGCCGGGGAGAATAGAAGTGGTAATTTATTTCCTGATTATTTCATGATGTGTCTACATCTGAATCAAAAGCAGGAAGATGAGTTCATGCCTCAGATATTGAGGGTCATGTTGCATCCCAAGTTGTTTTCTTGCTTACATGTTACATATTGACCTTTTGTGGTACATTGTAAATCCATAATATTAATACACATAATGCAATGCTTGCTTATTTAATGAAGGGTTCTACTCTGCAAGTAGAGGCAAAGCTGTCACACTTAAAGGACCAAAATGCCTACAAGAATATTTTCATGAGAAAATATTGTAAAAACATTGATCACACTTTCTGTTTCGGCCTAATTAATCTCTCTTCTCTTCACACTTTATACCAGTTCTTTACACTTTTATTTGCGATTCTTACTGTTTTATTGATTGGCCTTCTTCTTTACCATATTCCCAAGGATTCCTAAGTTTTTAACTTTCCTCGATACTTGTGGTTAATATGGTTCAATTGTTCCACTTAACACCGCTCAAAGAGACAAATGAGTGAGTAACCAGCAAAGGACTTGTAAATCAACATTGTGAAAGACAAATAATTAGACTGTTCAATATCTATAATGAGAAAAGAGGTTTGACATATCATGTGGGTACTGCACTAATGAAAACTACACACTGGAACTTCACTACCCTTCATGGAGTTCTAAGCTCCTGTTTTCATTTTCAGGGTTTCCAGCATTTTCAGGTTTTCCTTTAATGATTTTGCGAGTAATTTATGACAAGTTCAATGTTTTGTCTACTTTCGTGATATGCAAATTTTTACAGCTGCTGGTATCAAAACAGTGATAATTTATACCTGGTATCAATTGAAAAATAATATATTTGACTTCAGCATTTGTTAATGCTGTTATTCCTGATGTGGATCTGAACTAACACCCAGTGTGGCATATACTAATTGCAGAGAGTATAACATTGTTAAGCCTTGATGAATGGAGTAGCGATCAAACACCAGTGACTCCGAGTCCATCAATGGGTTTGTTTGGAGTCTGCAAATGACAGTTTGTGTCCACAGATTGCTGCACAATCATTGCTTGCTACCTGAGGAATCACCTTGGGTGCATGATGTTGATGTCCTCATCACAAAGACACAAATTCATCTCCTACTCAGAAACATGCTCACCCATAGGTTTGCATAATGGTCTGGGTTATATCCACAACTCTCTGCAATGTTATGCTGTCTTCGATGGAGCTAGTTCCCAAACCAAGCTGTGATGCATCCTTATAAGATGCTCTCTATCGCGCATCTGTAGAGGTTGATGAGGGTTGTTGAAGACATGTCAAACTTCCTAAGGTTTCCAAGGAAGTAGAGGCATTGGTGTGCTTTCTTGGCCAATGCTTTGATATCAGAGGTATCAGATATTGTCAGAGGTTATGGGGAGAAGGCAGAAAAATGTGGTTAGGAGGGAGAGATAGATCAGCCATGATTGAATGGAGGAGAGACTTGATAGGCCAAATGGTTTGTTTCTACTCCTATCATTTATGACCTTGTGACCTTATGATATGCCTTGTCCAAGACAATTGCTGGTGACATTTATTCCAAGGAACTTGAAGGTTTTGACCATCTCCACTTCAGCGCCATCAATGTAGATGGAGGTGTGTGTACTGCTTTGTTTCCTGAAGTCAATTACTATGCCTTACAGCCAATGGTGGTCCTGGCATCAAGGAACTATATTCTCAATCTCCTTTCTGTACTTCATCTTGTCATTATTCGATATGTGGCCCACTATGCTGGTGTTATCTGCAAACATGTAGATTGAGTTGGATTGGTATTTGGTTGCACAGGTATGAATGTAAAAGAAGTATAGTAGGGGGCTGAGCCTCATCCTTGTGGGACATCAGTGTTGAGAATTAGAGTCATAGTCATGGAGTGACACAGCGTGGAAACAGGCCCTTCGGCACCTTTCAAAAGCCTCCACATCTTCCCAATTGGGAGGCAACAAGAACTGCACAAAATACTCAAAATGTGGCCTATAAAGTCTTATGCAGATGCAATGCAACTTATTATTTTTTATACTCCTTGCGCTGATCCAGAAAGTGATATATGCCTCATAGCAAAAGGATTTGAGTATAGGAGCAGGGAGGTTCTACTGCAGTTGTACAGGGTCTTGGTGAGACCACACCTGGAGTATTGCGTACAGTTTTGGTCTCCAAATCTGAGGAAGGACATTATTGCCATAGAGAGAGAGTGCAGAGAAGGTTCACCAGACTGATTCCTGGGATGTCAAGACTTTCATATGAGGAAAGACTGGAAAGACTCGGCTTTTACTCGCTGGAATTTAGGAGATTGAGGGAGGATCCTATAGAAACTTACAAAATTCTTAAGGGGTTGGACAGGCTAGATGCAGGAAGATTGTTCCCGATGTAGGGGAAGTCCAGGACAAGGGGTCACAGCTTAAGGATAGATGGGAAATCCTTTAGGACCGAGATGAAAAAAACATTTTTCACACAGAGAGTGGTGAATCTCTGGAACTCTCTGCCAAAGAAGATAGTTGAGGCCAGTTCATTGGCTATATTTAAGAGGAAGTTAGATGTGGCCCTTGTGGCCCTTGTGGCTAAAGGGATCAGGGGGTATGGAGAGAAGGCAGGTACGGGATACTGAGTTGGATGATCAGCCATGATCATATTGAATGGCGGTGCAGGCTCGAAGGGCCGAATGGCCTACTCCTGCACCTATGTTCTATGTTTCTATGTTTCTATGTTTTTCACCCAATCACTTTCTGGGAGCTATAAACTTGCACTTTCAGATAATTCTGTACATCAATGGTCTTTAACATCCTGCTGTTTATTGTGAACCTTCTACTTGCATTTGCTCTCCCAAAAGTCCTTGGATCATCAAGGAGACTAGTTTATACACAAAGTAAAAGGAAGCAGGTTTTCAACTGTCATACAGTGTCACCGTGACAGTATCTGAAGACATCCACACACATAAATAATATTAAGCGGGCAATTCACCAGAATGCTTTATCAGAATTATATTATGATGTATATTAATCCATCATTTTAATATGCTCGAGGCATGTGTGTAACACTCCTCAAGACAATAGGAGTCATAGAGTCCTATAGCACGTAGAGAGACCCTCTGGCTCAACTCTTCCATGCCGACCAAGTTGCCCCATCTAGGCTAACATCCTCATAAATATTCTCAGCATTCTTTCCAGATTATGACACGCCAAGCGTTCACATTTGGTGCAAATAACATCCTTAATATCATGTTTAAGAAAGATGCTGGAAAAATCGAAGGTAGACAAATGCTGGAGAAACTCAGCGCCTGAGGCGGCATCTATGGAGCGAAGGAACAGGTGACGTTTCGGGTCGAGACCCTTCTTCAGACTGATGTGGCGAGAAGCTTTTATTTATGTTACATCTTTTTATTTCATATTATTTCATTTTATTATATCATTGTTAGTGACACTGTATGACAGTTGTTGGCATTACTGAAGACCCTGCTATGTCTCATTTGGAAATGCAGCCAATGGAATGTGTCTAGTTGGATGATAATTGAGGCATGCCCAGAGGAGTATCCAGCATTAATTGCTGATGGAAATATTCTCTCTTATGTAAGCACATTTTGTGAACTTTGCAAGGTGATTGATCAGTCTGCAGTAAGCTCTGTAGCAAGGGTTGTCAACTGTCCCGTATTAGCTGGGCCATCCCATATATTGGGCTAAATTGGTTTGTCCCATACTGGACCGCCCTTGTCCCATATTTGACTGCTACTACTCGGGTTGGACAGTTCCATCAGGCCCCGCCTCACCAGTCCTGACTCAGTGTAGCCCATGGAGTGGAGCAGCTGCGCCGTGGCCCTGTCAGTCAGCAGCCCGGCCAACTGTCCGACCCTTGGATCTTTGCTTACCGCCGACACCACTACCCCTCCATCTCATGGCCGATCATTGATCCATGAGTTGGATGGGGTGCCGGACCAAAACTCCTCAGTCAGCTGGGCTTTGCGTGCAGTCCAGCACCCGGGCCAACTCATCATTCACCTAGCCACGGCCGAGTCGGTCAATGAATTGCCGTTGGGAATTTGTCCCTTATTTTGACCTTTTGTCCCTTATTTGGGAGTGAGAAAGTTGGCAACACTATCTGTATCCAGTCAGATAAGCAAAGCATCCTTTAAACGGGCAACAAAGCAGTACAATGAAGTCAGAGTTGTACTGTGAAGGTTCCATGAGAGTGATAGGTTGCACTCATTAGTGCAAATTTATGGCGGCAAAGGCGAGAATGAATGTTATGTAACCTGTGATTTCATCAGATCCATGATTCTACCATGTCCAGAAAATGTCAGGCGGTAAATTGTGCAAAGACGTACCTGGTGAGTTCCATATGAGCAGGATTTCATCCAGAAATATTCACCAGGAGGATCCAAGGAAAACTGCTTTATGCATGATCTGCACAAGTTTATATGAAACGGTCACTGATCGAGCTAAATTCTAAGCAAATTTTTTCTGGATTAAACAACGTTCATAAACTAAGTTAATTATTCAGAATGGCATTTTTCAACCACCATTTATTTTTGTGGGTATAGCAATAACAATCATATAGTCTGCAGAAAATTCAGGATTTTATAGTTTCACACATGGTTTTGCTGAGGTCCAATGCATCACCAATGCCATAGCAAATATGCATATACTTCGCGATCATGTGCTAAGCCTAGCATGCTAATAAGTAAAGAGGCAGTATGAATTAATCATTTTTACAGGCTATATGGTTTGATGAGAGCATCAAACTTTCATTGTTACCCGAAGCATTCATAAGCAGAACATTAAGCATGGGACTTTTTAAAATGGAGGTAAATTGATTTTTTTAAATGCTGCATTTGGTAGAATAAAATCAGTAATGTTGAAAATACCTAGCAATCCATCATTTTCTGCAAAGAGGGGAAGTAGATTTGTACTATGTAAATTTAAAAAAATGTTTTTAATGGAATTAAACTTTGAGGAAGGATTTCTACCAAAAACTCTTTAGTTGCAAATTTAATTCCAGTTTGAACAATCACCTTGGTCAGCTAAAATTTTCATCTGTTTTGTGTAAATGGTATATATTTAAATATATGGTTTTGAAAGCCCTCATAATCTCCACCACAGATTAACAAAGAAAATCTCTTAAACTTCATGTACAAAATCTTCTTATAACTCAGTCTCTTGAGTCCCGGCAACTTACTTATAAGCCTTTTCAAAACTATTTCCAGTTTAATGGCATTTTTCCTTTAGCAGGTTGACCAAAACCAAACACAATGCTACAAATTCTGCTTCATCAAAGACTTATACAACTGCAACATGACATCCCAACTTCTATATGCAATGGCCTTACTGCTGAAGGCCAACATGTGATGTTAACTGCCTTCTTCTGGTCAAAATATCAAGTCATCACCTTGGATAAATAAGAAAAGTGGAATATATTTAAATAACGAGAGATTGAAAGATGTTGAGAAAGATTGGCCTGCATTCCTTGTACACTGACCATTTAAAGTTAATATTTAAGTACAACAAGTAATTACAAAGTTGCATTGTATGTTCGCCTTTACTGCAAGAGGGTTTAAGTACAAGAATAGAGATATCTTGATACAATTGTTTTGAGCTCTGGTGAGACCACATCAAGAACATTGTATACAGATATACAGATCTAGCCTCCCAACTTAAAGTTAGATGTATTTGAGATAGCGGAAGTGCGCAAAGGTTCATCAGAATGATTTCTGGTCTAGTGGGTTTATCATATTGGATGAGATTGCACAGACGGTCTATAAACCCTAGAATCTAGGAGAATGAGAGATTTTATACAACTTGATAAGATCACCTCATTCTACACTGCTCCATTCTGCTCTTTCAAATGTACAAAGTTCTTACAAACTTGTCAAGGATACAGGGATCATATTTCCCCCTGGGTGGGTTGTCTAGAACCAGTCTCAAAATCAGAGATTGGCCACTCAGAAAAGAGATGAGAAAAATATGTCTTCACCAGTGCGTATTGAATCTTTGAATTTTTCTATCCAAGTGAGCTGTGGATGCTCAGTGTATTTAAGATTGAGATCAACAGTGCAAACTCTGCAAAGCATGATGGGAAGAAATGCCAATTATACCTAAATAATAGGTTATTGTGAGAGGAAAATGTGAACAAACAAAGGTGACTTGCAAATGGTTAAAATAACCACCCTGGGAAAGATGACTAGACTATGTTTTCAGTTTGAACAAGCTAAACATGGGATTGACAATGGCCTGTGACGTTCTCCATGCTATGAATGCTAAGATTATTGATAACAGCTTAACTGGAAGTTTTCTGGAAGTGATAAATTGAGCACAGCATTTTGGATTGAGATTTGCTTCTAGAGGCCATCTATGGCATTTAAACTGTGAGGTGCAGACTGAAACCCAGTGCTTCCACACCTGAAAAATAATTTTCCTTAAATAGAATCCCATATTTCCTGGAATTTGATGGTATTTCCTGAAATTTTCAAAAATGCTTCCTGCGTGCTATTTGATTTTGGTTTCTTTTCGCGGGCACACGTTAACAACACAAAGAAGAACAAAGCAAAATAGATCTATGTAACTACACCGTAAAATCAAGGCCAATCCCAGTAACTGCAATCCCACCTCCCACTGGTAAATTTTCATCACTAGGCTTATCCAGAATTCTACCACTTGACTGAAAATTAATCAAAGGCTCAACTTCCACTGAGAAAGAGAATTCCAAAGACTCATTGTAATATGAGAATTTTCCCAAACAGTCTGTGACCCCTAGCGCTGTGGCCATAGTGCTATGTTTAAAGCCCATAGCGCTGCAGCCGGTAGCGCTATATTTACAACCCATAGAGCTGCAACCAACAGCTCTTTGTTTAAATTCCCACACGTTAAACTGACAGCACTGTTTAAACCTTTGAGCGCCAAACCGACTGTGGGGTGTGTATATTACCGTTACACACCTTCACAGACTGGATACGGAAATTTCCAGAAATTATTCAATTTCCCTAAAATTACCCGAAGACAACCAGAATTTCCCGAATTTCAAGTAATTTCCTTCAAAGTGGAAAAACTACTGAAACCAAACATTCATGGGATATGGAAGCAGAGTGCAAAGTAAAAGTCTCTATGTCTCATTATTCTCAGCTGGGACCCCATGGGGTCTGATGGTTGACAAGACAGTGGTCATTTGGTTGTAAAGAGATAAGTAACTCTGAAACATCTTCCATGATGTCCAAGGCCTCGACAGGGAGCTAGAAGAGTAGTCGTCACTGTGATTATAAGAAATGAGCAAAGACCTAGGATAAAACCAGTGTGAAATGCTAATGTGTGAAGACTTGATCATAAAACCTATGAGAAAACTGTCAAGACTCATCAATTCACACTTTCCATGTCTGATTGGCTCAGTTGGGGTTTAAGGAGTCCCAGTATTCTGAAAGATTGGAGTCAAAATAAATCAAAGAAGCAACAATAAGTATATTGGGATTGACACACTGGAAACAACAATTGCAGGAGGACCCTGACATTAAACTTCACAGAAAACTATGACCCACTTGAATGGGCCTGGATCTCAGGCAGGTAGT
Organism: Amblyraja radiata; assembly: GCF_010909765.2. NCBI lineage: Eukaryota > Metazoa > Chordata > Chondrichthyes > Rajiformes > Rajidae > Amblyraja > Amblyraja radiata. The sequence continues at coordinate 35,357,636 of NC_045966.1, read as the reverse complement.
ATTGAATTTGAATTTAGCTATTTATTTCATGTTCACCACACTAGTTGATCCCCTTTGGAGGCAAATGGGCAACAAAAGATTTTTAGATATTGAAGGTTTACAGTAAAAGGATATATTGTTTAATGCAGAAAGTGAAACAAAAATGCAAGACCATCTTGTTGAATGCCGGAGCAGACAAAAGGGGCTGAATGGCCAACTGCAGCTTCCATTACTCTTTTTTCATGTTGTCAAAGCAAAATACGCCACATATAATTAGCTATCCCCGTAAGTTGGGAAATAGCTCTTTTTCAATGCATAATATTACATAGAACATAGACATAGAAAATAGGTGCAGGAGGAGGCCATTTGGCCCTTCGAGCCTGTACCGCTATTCATTGTAATCATGGCTGATCATCTACAATCCGTAACCCGTGCCTACCTTCTCCCCGTATCCCTTGATTCCGCTAAGCCCTAGAGTTCTCCTCTCTTTTAAATTCACCCAGTGAATTGGCCTCTATTGCCTTTTGTGGCAGAGAATTCCACAAATTCACAACTCTCTGGGTGAAAAAGATGTTTTTCTCATCTCAGTTTTAAATGGCCTCCCCATTATTCTTAGACTGTGTCCCCTGATTCTGGACTCCCTCATCATTGGGAACATTTTTCCTGCATCTAGCTTGTCCAGTCCTTTTATAATTTTATGTTTCTATAAGATAACATCGCATCCTTCGAAATTCCAGTGAATACAAGCCCAATCTTTCCAATCTTTCCTCATATGACAGTCCCGCCATCCCGGGGATTAACCACGTGAACCTATGCTGCACTGCCTTAAATTAGGAATATTGAAAATGCAAACTAGCATAATTTGCATTGCATGAAAGGATTTGTTAGAAGAAAACAATTCCTGCATGACACTGGAAACAGATAAATCATTTACATTAATTATATTTAGTTTGAACTAAATATTTTGAATAATTAAATTATTTGTTAACATGCTTGAGCCACAATTATTTTAATAGCAAACTATACATTTACATGTACAAACACACAATAATACATATACTGTAGCCTCCCTCCTGCAAGTTAAACTTAAATATCGAAGTGAACACCAAACTCTGATGGATAGCTGTCTAAATGCTCACGGCTCTGAGTTTAAATCCAGTGTGTTTATGTTTACTCACTCACCAATTATGTACTTGCTTCATGACCTGTGCCAAATTTTGACCTGCTAAGACTGTTAAAAGGCAGCATTTTAACAGGCCATATGGTTTGAAGAGAGCATCAAATCTTCATCGTTACCCTGGGCATTCAATGCAAAAAATTGAGTGTGGAACATTTGTATATGGAAATGAAATGTGCAATTGAGTTTTGAAAATGAACTACAAATGATGGAAATAGGAAATAAAACATCTGAAGATGTTTGAAGAAAACAGCATTCCATTGATTGCTGTTACACAAATATTTGTAGGTTGCTGCAGTCAACCTGCAGCTTATACATATTGAAATAACAGAAAACCAGTGTTAACGTTAGTCCAATGTAGACCCAAGGGGCTGATGAAAGACACAAAAATATTGTGTAACTCAGCGGGACAGGCAGCATCTCTGGACAGAAGGAATAAGAGATGTTTCAGGTTGAGACCCTTCTTCAGATAAGGAACTGCTGATGCTGGTTCACAAACCATGATATTTTTGTTGTGTTCCTGTCACCCTGGCCATTTCAATCACATGGTCATGGTGTTTTATTACTGATGACTTCGTAATCCTTAAAAGGTTGTCCCACAAATATCTCAAAAATCAGAAATGTGAAGTATTCATACTTATCTCAATGGAAATGACTGAAATACATTACAAATTGCAATGAGAACAAACACAACACAACAACTTAAACTGAAGTCATCTACCAAATGGACTAACATTAAAACACAAAATGCTGGAGTAAGTCAGCGCGTCAGACAGCATTCCTGGAGAACATGGACAGGTGAAGTTTCGGGTGGGGACACTTCTTCAGAATCAATTTCAAGTCCTAGGCCCACATTGTCTTATTTTTACCCAGTCCCTTTACTCCTCCAGAGTGTCCACACACCCAACTGGAGGGACAGCAGATGGTTGGACAAAGGACAAAAGACAAAAGGCTGTCAGATAAGGAGGTAAGGAAGCCAAAGGGAGGGATATAGGTGGAAGATTATGGAGGAAGGGGAAAGGTTGGCAGGATAGCGGGATAAATGTGTGCGCATCTAGATGGGGCACAGGGAAGAGAGAGGGGAGGGAGGAAAGGAAGTGGGGTATTTTTTAATTGGTTAATTGCCTCAAATTGGAGAATTCAATGTTCATACCGTTAGGTAAGCTACCCAAGCAGAATACTGGATGCTGTTCCTCCAGTTTGCATGTGAACTGTGTACAAGAACTGGATGTCCCTGGTAAAGATGAGATGATGAGGTACTTGGAAGTTAAACTTATTGAAGTGCTGAGGAGCGCATGTGGTGTCTCAGATGTAAGTCGGAAGGGACTGGACAAGAGAGGATTGAGGTATTTGGAGTCTCTTTATACCTCCATTCACCACAAGGATTGTTTGGCATAACCAACAAAAAGGCAGGTGTAGTTGGGATTGCCATGCAAGTGCCCATGGCAACACCTTTAACTTGAAGAAAATGAGAGGAGTCAAAAGAGAAGTTGAGAGGGTGAGGACAAGTTTTGCCAGGCCGTGGAGAGTGTTAGTGGAGGGGAACCCATAGGTCTCTGTTCAAGGAAGAACCAGAGGGTTCTGAGACTGATCCTGGTGGGCAATGGATGTGTAAAAGGACTCCAAATTACTCAATTCTCTCGCTCCCTCCTTGTCCAATGAGACACATCATGTGCTCTTCAACACCTCAATAAATTTCAATTCCTCGCCCCCCATTTTCTCATCTTTACCATTGTCCCTTTACACCCTTCACACCATCACAGTGAGTCCATGTGTAAACTGGAGGAACAGCACATCTCCTACTTGCGTAGCTTACAAGCCAATGATATTCGCATTGAATGTTCCAATTTGTGGTAACTAACAAACAAACACCACACCCCCTCCTTTTACGCCCCTCTCTTCCTCGTGCCCACCTGGATGCACACCAATTTAAAGTCACAGTCATACAGCCCTTTGGCCCAACTTGCCCATGCACCCCCCCCCCCCCACACACACACACACACACCTGCATTCATCCTGCCTCCACCTCTATTCCAGCTTTTTATCCCCTACCTCAATCAATGTAAGAAGGGTCCTGACCCGAATCATCACTTATCCATACCCTACAGATATGCTGCTAGACTTACTACAGCACTTTGTGTGTTTGAATGTTGGTCCACTAGTTTAAGATGCTGCGTCATGTCTGGACTCTTATTGCATCTCTATGTATTTTAGTCATATCCATTGAGATAAGCCCTGAATACTGCCTCACATTTCTAATTTGTGCAATATTTGTGGGGACAAGCATTTAAGGGTTAGGAAATCTCGAATAAAACGTAATATATCGTGATCATATAATGGAAGTGGCCAGGGTGAAAGCAACATCACAAAAGTGGACATGTAGATAAGCACAAGAATATCTAGCTATGTCTATCTCTATCTCTATATTACTAAAACTCTCATCTTGTTTGTTTGTCCGTTTGTTTGCCCGGTTTGTATTTGCGCAAAAGCGGTACATGATAGCGTTACAATTTTTTGGCCCACCTTACTCACCATCTGTGATATAAAGTAAATACATTTCGTTCAGATTGATGGTATATTTTACATTATTGATGTTTAAAACTTAAAAAGATTAAAACAGCGCCCCAACTTGCCCCGCCTCCACTTGCTGTCTTTACTTGACAGACGTCAAAACGGACACCCCACGGGTCCTCAGTGCAGCCTTTGCTCAATTTCAGACTGCGATCTTTTTTTCCCGTCATAACGGCGACCCAATGGCTCCATGGGTAAGTTTCCTTCTGGTGCAAATGGTCATTTTTTGTCTTTTACATAGGTGCCTCGTTACTGCTGAGAGAGTCATGTCAAATTTTGTGGCTGCAGGGACAAAGTTAATACCCATAGTTTTCTTAACACACGATTAGAAAACTGCCTTCCTCAACTATGCTTGGGCCATATGTTTCACCTCAGGAGATGGAACTTCCTGCCTGTACATTGAGTGTTCCTAAAGTCAATTTCATCTCAATGGATCAGATTAGCATTTCGTTTGAGATTTCCTTTTAACGCCAGAGTTTGGTGTTTTATTTTTAAATATATCAAACATTCTGGTTGTTGCTCACCAACTAACTGAAAGTTTAACATTTTAGAAACTCTTTGTAACTCAAATTACCCACCCACTGTAGCTGCCTACTGAGTACAATTACATTTCTAGGTATTGTATCCTGAAAGGCCATTTGAGATTGGTATGCTAATGAGACATTTCACATTCGGTATTGCCTCCAGCAAATTCAGAAATACAAGTACCTACTTTCCTAATATTATATTAATTGACTTTTTTTTCTTTCCCAGTCTCAGTTATATCAGAAAATCACAATCACGTCCTACCCAGATCCAATTCAAAGTCTACCATTAGCACTTTTTCCCAATAAATTCTGCCAAAGTAAACATACACTGCTCAAAATGATGCAGTAACTCAGCGGGTGGACAGCATCTCTGGAGAGAAGTGATGTTTCGGGTTTCGACCTGAAACGTCACCCATTCCTTCTCTCCAGAGATGCTGCCTGTCCCGCTGAGTTACTCCAGCATTTTGTGTCCATCTTAAATGTAAACCAGCATCTGCAGTTCTTTCCTAGACATATGATCTGCATGCAGATTTGTCATCCAATTTTTCAACAATTTAATTTAATTTCCGTCTCTCCCTATCCACTGCTGCTCACAGATAAACTCTGAAGATCTCTGGCTGTTCCTCCCTCACTTAGATCTTGTGTGCCTTTGGAATCTCACTGCCAGTAACCAGAATTGATTTTTCATGCTATTTGCATCATTTAATATCTTTTTTGTTCAATATCTTACCTTTGTTGTGAATTGCACATTATCTTCCTGAGGTATTTTGTTTTTTCAAAATTCTGCAACTTTCTACTAATGCAAAACCCACATTCTGGTGAATGTCAGTGTGTCCCAGCCATCACAATACTCAGATAGGACAAACATAAGGTTTATTCACCATTTAATTTGGCACACATGCTTTTTCTTTAAAACATGCATACCAATGAAGGTACAAAGCCAAACCAGTCAGGAGACATCTCACACCATGAAGCTGGGAGTGATATATGTAGTGACAGTAAACAGATTCCATCATTTTTGCCGTGTGGAATAAACAACTGATGGAGGCAAGACGTTTCACATGTTTAAAGGCAGAAATAAATGAAAAACCAGAGAAACAGTCTTTAATTCTCAACTATGCTCCAAAATCTTGTTACCTCTTGGTTTAATCCAAGCTTTCCATTTTAGACATTTGCTGCATTATAATTTACTTTGCTTCATTCCATTGTAAGATAGAGATAGCTGTCTTTTGGATCACCATCTCTCCAAAAGTATTAAATGAATGCTAGGTAGATGAATTAGAAATTTGACTAGCATCATGCAAAGCAGCTATTTCCTGACCTGTTAGTTCCTCTGATCAGCAATTCCACCCACAAACTCATTGACAATTAGCCTGTTAATACTTTTGTGTAATATAAAAACACAACAAAAATTGAGGGTAGGCCCATTAAGCACTTAGACGTGAATGTAAAAGGTTTCTATTTTTATTATTTTTATTCTTAGAGTCAGAGAGCTGTGTAAGATAGAAACAGGCCCTTTAGCCCACAGTGTCCATACCGTTCAACATACCGTTATCTTTTACTAATCCTACTTTCCTGCAACTTGGCTTGACTGAATTCATGTTTAGTTTTTTCTTTGACCGAATAGCATGCAAACGAAAGCTTCTCACTGCACCTCTGTACACGCGACAATAATAAACTAAATTAAACTAAACTAATTCCATACATCTCTATGCATTGGTAATTGATTGCCTTGGTGCATTTTAACTTTGCTACTGTTCTTGCCTCTGTCATTTCCTCCAGCATCTCATTCCAGGTACCAACCTGGTAGACTGGTAGAGCTGCTGCCTCACAGTGCCAGATACATGAGTTTGACCCTGACCTCGGTTGCTGTCTATGTGTGGAGTTTGTATGTTCTCTCTGTGACTGCATGGCTTTCCTCTGGGTGCTCCAGTTTCCCCCTCATTGAAACATACAAAATTCTCACAACGCTAGGGTATGTTGGATAATGTTTCACCTGGCTGTGATGTCCAAAAATAAGGGCTTAGCTTCAGGATAAGTAGTAAAAAAATTAAGACTAAAATGAGAAAAAAATACATGTCTTCATTCAGAGGGTAATTAACTTGTGGAATGTCTAACACAGAAGGAATTGGAAGTCAAGTTATTAAATATATATTTTTTAAAAGACAGTGATATGTTTTTGAATGTAAAAATAATAACCATGGTGTGAGCACAAAGTAGAAATATATGATTGAGATAGAGGAGCCATCTAAAGGCTGAATAGCTTAACCAATTCATATTTTTCTGTTTATATGTAAAATCTATTGACTCTTCTGTGATAGGAGTTAATTAGGTGACTTTAAAAACTCAACAGGGAATACGTTCACAATAATGGTTTAATGGAGACATCCAACAACCTTTGGACCACTCCTGCAGAGGCAGTCCTTAGCAGCACTAATGTAGCCTTGTTTGGAAACCTCCTTCACCGATCCTGTTGAGAATACAACTACTTAGATCCCTTTTAAGAAATGAATTTATTAAACATTTCAACACCCACAAGCTTCGGTCGTTTTCTCCTACCCCAACATCACCTCGCCTCATTCACCAGCTCCAATTTTTTACATGTCTGTCATTCTTCCTCAGTTGTGTGACTAAGAAATGTTGAGTACATACCATTCAACCTTCATCAATATTGATGAAGAGGACGTCAAAAATAATGGAAAGCAATTGATTCACTTAATGTTGCCTGCTCTTGTAATGTTGATAATGGTGGCATTGACTCTGAATTCTGTTCGTAACAAAAATAATAGTGCGGAATTTGTAAACTACAGCAGAGCTTCACCACATCAAAACAGCAAATTGAAAACACAATTCCACTGGTCAATTCTCAGGGCAAACAAAACAGTTAAGCAGGCTGATTAATCTCTCAACAAAAACATAAGCATTTCAAATGCAATAAATCTGTCTTAATTAGCTATCTTACACTAATTCTATCTTCAGAGGAATTTGATGGATGAGTACGTGTGAATTACAATTAGAAATCTCTTTGCAGTCTGCCCTTTCATATTCTTTTATATATCATGAGAACAATTCAATATAATGGCTTTGACACTTACATTCTGGCTTGAGTAAAAAATATTAATGGGAAGCAATATTTTGGTTAGAGTGTACATGTTGCAATAATCGTGTTAGCAGATGTAAATATTAATAACAATAAGAATTACCACCATGGATCAAACAGTGCACTAGACTTCCACTCAAAATGAATATATACTTTGACTAAACTGTAGGAAATTTGGTCATGTCTGTGGTGTGAGCAAATGAAGAAATCTGTTAAATTTGATGTTTCAGTTATTCATTCATTTGACTACACTTCTTTTGCACAACTCAGACATATCAGCTCACTTCTCACTGTTCTCACAGGTTTAACAATGTCTGTCTGTCTGTCTGTCTGTCGATCTAATCTTGTCCTCTTCCAGTTTGCGTTGTTTATAAATTTGCGCAAAAACGGATCGGGCTGGCGCTACGATTTTCCGCCACCTTACTCGCCATACTTATGTGCTGCAAATGTACCAGGTTTTGTTCCGATCGGTGGGATATAACAAAAGTTATGTACGTTTAAATATTGTAAAAATCGCCTCTTCCGGCACCCGCTGTCAATCACCGGTGGCGAGGAGAATAAAGCTGAAGGAGCAGAGTGAGCAGATTGTGGAGAGCGAGCAGTGTCGGCCATCACCACGAGTTGGTGAGTGAGTGAGTGCAGCCGGCCGGCACGCAGCCGGTGAGTGAGTGAGTGCGGAGTGAGCAGAGTGTGGAGAACGAGCGTGGAGAACGAGCTGTGTTGGACATCACGACGAGCCGGTGACTTAGTGCGGCCAGCCGGCACGCAGCCGGTGAGTAAGTGCAGCCAGCAGGCGCGTGAGTGAGTGGGGCCGGCTGGCAGCCGGGGTGTGAGTGAGTGAGTGCAGCCAGCAGGCACCCGGGGTGTGAGTGCGGCCGGGAGCCGGGGTGTGAGTGCGGCCGGGAGCCGGAGCTGCTGAGTGCTGAGTGAAGTCATAACCCCCACCATCCCCACGCCGACACTCCCCCTCCCCCCCACACCCCTTCCCCTCCTCCTACACACACCCCTCCCCCCCAAACGCACCCATCGCACACACACCCCTCCCCCCTTCCCACACACACCCTTCCCACAAACACCGCTCGCCCCTTCCCACACACACCCCTCCCAGACACACCTTTCCCCCTCCCACACACACACCTCCACCCCCACCCACACACACACCTCCCCATTCAACACACACCCACCCACACACCCCTCCACATGCACCCCTTTTCCCTCCCACACACACCCCTTCCTCTCCCCCACAACCCCCCCACACCCACTCACCACCCTAAACCTGTCCCTGTCCCCTGGCTACATTATGCTCCCTGCATAAAGCCGTCCCCGTCCGCAGGTGCAGGACGCTTCCCTCTCCTCCCTCCCCTCCGCCCCCCCCCCCCCCCCCCTCTGTCCCTGTCCCCCGTCTACAGAACATTCCTGTCGGCCCCCGACTGAAGCCAACCCTTCCCCCGGATACAGAATGGTCCCCGCTTGAAGCCGTCCCCCTCCCTCACCCCCGGTAATAAAACGCTCCCCGCTGACTCCCGCCTGAAGCAATCCCCATCCCCAGCTGCAGTCCATTCGGCCCACAACACCCGTATTAGCCCAAGAAATATCCACTTGGCACACAAAACCAGTCCCTCTGGCCCTCAACACATATACTAGTCAAGAAATGTCCGTTCGGCACATAATATCCATACTAGCCCTGGAAATAAGTCCCTTTGGCCCACAACACCCGTACTAGCCAGGCAGAAAGCCTCCCCCAACAGCCACTGCCTGAAACCCACCCCTGCTCCTCCCCTGGCTTCATCCCCACCGGCCCCCGCCAGCCCCCGCCAGCCCCCGCCTGAAGCCGTCCCCCATCCCCGGCTGCAGGATGTCCCGCCCACCGGCCCCCAACAGCCCTCCGCCTGAAACCATCCCCTTCCCCTGGCGGCTGGATGCTTCCCCCCCTCATCGGCCCTCGACAACCTCTGCCTGAAGCCGTCCCCCTCTGCCAGCTACAGTACATTCCCCCTACAGTACGTCCTCAGCTACAGGATGCTCCCTACCAGTCCCCGCCTGAAGCTGGTGGGGAGCGGTAGGCCACGGCAGTGGTAGGCCACATTTTAAGCTTTAATAAATCCCTTTACCACTTGCCTTGCCTGTCAGCTGCGTGTTCTATGTTCCAATGGGAACCCAATGGGCGGGAATGGCTGCTAAGAGTGGATGGGGGGGGAGGGGTTGAGAGGTGGATGGAGTGAGTGCAGGATGTCCCCCCCACCCTTACCTTCCCCCGCCTGAAGCCGCTCCCCTTCCCTAGCTGCAGAACGCTCCCTAGTCCCCCACCAGCCCCGACAGCCCCCGCCTGAAGCCGTGCCCCTCCCCAGGCTGCAGAACCCAACAAGAGACACATCAAGAAAGAACCAAACTGAATACATCTCATCTTTAACATTTGAATTATTGTTATATTATAGTTATTCACATTTTAAGCTTTAATAAATACTTTTTCCACTTGTCGTGCCCGTGGGTGGGGGGGTGAGGGGGGGGGGGAAGGGGAGGGGGGATCAGGAGCATCACAACAGGGACCCGTCAGCCGCACCTGCGCAGTTGGGGCCTATGGGTGAGTGGTGGAATATTGCGTTGGGGGACCAGGCCTCCAGTGTGAGAATGGGACCCAACAGGTCCCACTTAGTCTAGTCGTTAATATATCTGTCCTTAACCTTACCTGATAGCAAATTCCAGATATTAACTACTGTGTATAAAAAACATCTCCTTCGGAGCCCCTTGAAAATTCTGTTCTCTGGCTAAGCCTATTCTGATTTTTGATAGCCCGACTATGGGGAAATGTTTCTGACTACCTTATTTATGTTTTGTTATCATTTTATATACCTCTGTCAGGTTATCTCGAGCCCTCCTCGCTCCAGGGAAAAATTATAATAGCAGCCTATCCAATTATAATAGCGGCCTATCCAATTTCTTCCCTTAACTAAACCACTTCAATCTTGTTACTCAACTCTGCACCGTCTTCATTGCAATCACATCCTTCCCAAAGTACAACACCCTAAACTCCAGTCAAGCCTGGTTTTGTAAAGTTACAAAATAACATTCTAACTTTTATATTTTGTGCCCTGACCTATGAAGGCAAACATGACGTACACCTTTTTCATTGGTTTGTCTACATTTGTTGCCACTATCATGGAACTATGGACGTGAACCCCAAGGTCCCTCTGTTCCTTAATATCCTATTATGTACTATTTGATTTCCCAAAATGAATCACGCTGTTAAAAAATTCTGAAATTATGGAATAACTTGGGTTTAAAATTCTTTTGTACTGAATGTTTTGAACAATAAGTCCAGAATTTATAGAGCCTTGCAAAGTACTAAGAAGCTTTACAAGTTCTTTCAATTTATAGCCACAGCTGTAATATAAGAAATGCATTAGTCAATTTGATCAAACGTCAGGAGACAATGATGATGATGTGAGATGATGTAGCCGAATTTTGTAAAGGATGTATGGTTCCTTTATCCATTCTTTCCATTATTGTATTTAAATACTTATAGTGACAGCTCTCTGAAGAACAGCATGCCAAAGAATCAACTTCTGAGTAAAGGAATATCGGTCCATTTTAGTACAGTGCAGTTTACTCCTTCCCACCTCTGTTTCTTAATTTCCCTGCCAGAGTCATTCAGAGTATGTAATTAGTGAGCCAAATGAAACTGGCCTCAGTAACAATAAGCAGATCATTGTAGTTCATTGCTGAACTTAATTAATATTCAGTCACTTACAATATGGTTTGAATTTCACTATAGGTACAGATGGGTGTTGAAAGAATGGTGGAGGCTGTTCACAGATCGACCTCGTCCTATTTCAGCACTGCTAGTGCTGAAATAGGAAAGCAAGGTTGGATGGACATTAAGAAGCGCTTGGTGTGAATGAAGCCTTCCTTTTCACACATACAAGCACATTTGCTTTCAGCATCCACTCTGCCAAACCTTTGTAGAATCTTGCAGACACAGGAGATGGCAGATGCTGGAATATGGAGCCACACACAATTTGCTCGATGAACTTGACAGGTCAAGTAGCATCTGCGGGTGCCACTATAAGTAGCACACCATATGAGGGTTCTGTTAATCCCATTCACACCTCCTTCAGATGCATCTGGTACTGCATTACTTGTCTCATTGCAAAACCTTCTTCCTGGCACAGTCATTATGTAATGTCACAGGGAGAAAGGGTAAATTCTTCACACATTGCAATTTACATAAGTTACAGAACCTATGAGGTAGCAACATTACTTACTGCACCAATGTGCCATTAATTCATTATCTCTTTTATCAATCTTTTTGCCAAGGGATAGTATAGTATAGCATATTGAACATCCAAACAGACGATATTTCTGAAGAAGCGTCCCCACCCAAATCGTCACCCATCCATGCTCTCCAGAGATGCTGCATGGCCCACTGAGTTACTCCAGTACCTTGTTTCTTTCTTTGTAAACCAGCATCTGCAGTTCCTTGTATCTACAGAAGTAATTGCATCTGCTGGTTTGGAAGGGTTAATCATAACCATACTCAAGTCATTTGCTGTCAATTACTGTGCCTGTAGTAATATGCGTTCATGTCACATGTTAATGGTTCCTCTGTGATCCTATCTCATGTTAGATCTTGTCACATAAATATATATATTCATACTGACATTTGTGCTCCTAAAGACCATGGGCTCTCAAAATGGAAATGCCAAGATGGTGGATAAATCTACATGTTATTTCATTCAAATTCAAAATGCTTGTTTTATACTTCCCTAAAGGCACCAGCTGGCCATAATATACAATACACTAATGTTCCATTAGCAATTTTATGCAGGCATCATTAAATTATGGTATATTCCAAGCAAGAAAAAAAACTCAGCAACAACTTTAGGGATTACCCAAATCACAGAGATTGAATGTTGAATGTTCTTCATTCTTAACTAGGCAAAGGGCAAATGTAAATTGCACCTAATTACTTTATGTTACTTCATATGACATTGTGACTTCATTCACAATCAAAATGCTTGCTTTATATTTCACTGAAGGAACCAGCTGGCCATAATATATAATACACTAATGTTCTATTAACAAATTTATGCAGGCATCGTTAAATTATGGTATATTCCAAGCAAGAAGAAATTCAGCAACACCTTCAGGGATTAGCCACATCACAGGCATTGAAATTTGCATTTTCTTGGTTCTTAAATTCTTAACTAGGCAAAGGGCAAATGTTAGCTGCAATATTTTGGAGTCACTGTAGTTTCTCATGATAAGTAGCCAACCATGCATGTATTTCACGATGTAATCTTTTACAGGAGCATCTGCTACATTGCGATAACACTGACACAAGTGACTCACTGACTGCTCCACCACATTAAATTTGCATAATCTGTTATTGTAGACCACAATATAATCACCAAAATATTAATCACTAAAGCAATGAAATGACCAGCCTATTACTATGGAAGTGGCATCTTAGCCAATTATGTTGACACGCTGGTTGTCATCAAACAAAGTAAAATTAATTGTTCAAAAGAGCATGTACTTTTTTATGGACAGAGATGATAACCACCCAGAGGATAAAGACAGGAATCATTTAATTAAATCAGAACAGTACTTTTGGTATTGTCAATGTATTCCAATCCCAGAGCTTCCCATGGTCACAAATTACCCGAGGGTTGCAGCAAACACCTTGTGTTCCTTTGCTGAACCACGCGCTCACTGGCAAAGCCATGGAAGAGAGGCAGAGCCAGAATGACAACAACCTTGGGCAACACTAGAAGCAGATGTGATAGGATACAGGTTTGTAGGTTAATTGGCTTCGGTAAAAATTGTAAATACTCCCTAGTGTGTAGAGTGTTAATGTGCGGGGATTGCTGGTTGGCGTGGGCTCGGTGGGCCAAAGGTGGGCCATGTTTCTGCTCTGTATCTCGAAACTAAACTGAACTAAATTAAAGAAGTGTTTAAGAGGCTCTTAGATAGGCACATTAGATTTAGGTGAATCAGTTTGATGAAGGGTCCCGACCTGAAACATCACCTATCCATGGTCTCCAAAGATGCTGCCTGACCCACTGAGTAACTCCAGCTCTCTATGTCTATTTTTGTAAACCAGCATTTGCAGGTCCTTGTTTCCACATAAGGTGTATTATTGTCATGTGTACTTAAAAGCAGTGAAAAACTTTATTTTGCATGCTATTGGTGAAACAGATCAAATATACTATACATAAATACAATCGTCAAACTCAAGAAGAATAGATAGAGCAAAAGGGAAGATATAAAGCGCAGAATATAATTATCTGTATCGTAGCACACCAGTGCCATGTCCAGTGCAGTGGCGGCCCCAGGCTTACAGCCAGCGGGGAGAAAAGCGCTAACTAAACTGCTCCGGGCCGGTTTCCCGTCAGTCCTGGTCTGTTGGAACCCGGCCGGACAGGCAGAATTGAGCTGGAGTTAGCGCTTCTTCTCCGCGCTGCCTGTAAGCTTGGGCCGCCACTGCTCCGGCCTGATGTCCCGTCAGTCCAGAGCCCATCTGCGGCCGCCCTGGACGGGGATGGGACACTCGGGAGGGGACGGGGACGGTCCAGTAGCAATTCAATAGCACTTGCAGCACCAGAGACCCAAGTTCGATCCTGACTACGGATGAAATGCAGGTCTGTATACATGCAGCAGCGCAGCTGCCGAGAATGTTTATCGCGAGTGATCTTTGACAAATCCCACGATTCCTTGCGTTTTTCGGAATACCAAACCTGCTTATTGTGTTAACAAAATTAACCCGTGCATGGGAAACTACAGTCACCTTTCACTGTTTCAAGGAAAAGTGGATAAAGCTTCAAAATCTTTCACAATGAGAAAATATACTAGATTCCATCCTTTGAAGCTCTTAGTGCCTCATAATTACAAACTCTAATCATTATTACGAATTTTCTACATTATTCTAAGGAATTTAATACGTTCCAAAAAGGATATGTTCAGATCCAAATGCAGTCTACTGGCCAATATCTTGTTCTTGAGTTTGTGCTTTTTGTCTGATAACCCCAGGCACTTCAGCCTCCCTGTGCACCGCCACCATCGCCATTCATCGCCACCACCTGCGATACTTCTCATCACAGCAAGTATTTAAATGCTTGGTTAGAGCTGCGGAAAGTAAACTATCCTTCTAATTGAAAAAAACCTGCCAGATAAACTTTGATTTCTCTCAGCTGCTGGATAAGCAATTGCAGCTGCTTGCTGTAATTTCAATATCCATCGTTTCCTTCCTTGGCTCCATCATAGGTATCAGTATCAAAATCTTTCAGACAGCTTCTGAAATTTGGAAGGTCTCTGTGCTCTTTCACCTCAGTCCTCTGTTTCTCTCTCTTCTCAATTTTGCCAATGTACTGAATCTGAGACAAATTTCAAGGACCAACATACACCACAGTAAAGTATGTCTCTGAATCCTTCTTCATATTATACACGTCAATCCCACAAGGCACCTCATTCAATTCCCCAGAACTCTCCCTAGGGGCAAATCCTGGCCAGAGTTGCCTTCTGCCATCTTGCCACATTGAATGGATTGGGAAATTAAAATAACTGGTTACAACCCTATTGTGTTTTTGAAAAAGAAAACTCCACAATCTGCTGCCTTTTGCTTGTATACACTCACAGCTTGCACCATCAATTGGACCATGGGTACCACTTTCAGAAGCGCCATTAAAAACCAATCCGGCTACCAGTACTTCCACGCTTGATTATTAACTTGCTTGGTAGTCAAAGCAGCCAGGCAGCACTTGCAAAAGCAACCATCTGTTCAGCAGCTACCAGTCCTTGAACAGTGAACAAGTCAATAAATATAATTCACTGCTCTCTCACTCACTCACTCTATTTCAGGCCAAACTTCTATTTATTCTGCAGTCCCTTCACGCTGGCGGCCTCTTACAGCTATTTCTTCATAAATGCCACGTATATTGCTCCCGTCAGTTCTTTCACTCTTAAAAACAACAAATGGTGCAACTAACTACATAATTAGATTTCTGATGGCATTAAGATTGACAGAAAGCAAGCCCAACGCAGCCTGGCACAACCTAGTTTGAAGCATGGCTGAGGGACAAAGAAGCAGAATTACAACTGCATAGAAAAACAAAATATAATTCTAAAGAACGGAAAATGAGTGGAAGCAATTGGTATAGCTTTTTACATGAACCAATTTTATTGTTTTTAATTGTGCATAATTGTGTGTTAATGCTAACATATGGATTCCATTAGTCTATTCATATTTTCTTTGAACATAGAAGGAAGCCATTCAGCCCACTGAGTCTTCCATTTTTCTCCCTGACATGCTCATAAATGCCCATGCCTCTCGCACCTGATTTTCCTGCAACCCATCAACATAAGGGACAACTTAGGGTATGTCATCAGTTGAACTCCCCACACAGTATTGGGACGTGGGAGGAAACAACAACATCCAGGAGGATCCCACGTGATCACGGGGAGAACATGCAAGTTACACATGGGCGAGACAGAGTGCAGATTGCTGGAGATAGACACTAAAATCTGGGGTAAGTCAGAGGGAAGGGCAGCATCTCTGTGGAAAAGGAATGGGTGACGTTTTGGGCCAAGACCCTGCTTCAGACTGAAAGTTACGGGAAAGGGAAACAAAAGATATAGACGATAATGTAGAGAGATATAGAACAAATGAATGAAAGATGTGCAAAAAGGTAATGATGATAAAGGAAACAGGCCATTGTTAGCTGTTTGTTGGGTGAAAATGAGAAGCTGATGCAACTTGGGTAGGGGAGGGATGGAGAGAGTGAAGGTCAGGGTTACTTGAAGTTAGAGAAGTCAATAATCATAACACTGGGCTGTAAGTGGACCAAACAAAATATGAGATGCTGTTCCTCCAATTTGTTTTTAGCCTCACTCTGACAATGGAGGAGACCAAGGACAGAAAGGTCAGCGCGGGAAAGGGAAGGAGAATTAAAGTGTTTAGCTGGTGAGGTCAGTTAGGTCCAGGTGAACTGAGCGAAGGTGTGCAGCAAAACAATTGCCCAGTCTATGTTTGGTCTTGCCAATGGCTGCAGTTGTGCTGCAAGCACACCTACTGTACCTGTGCACTGTCCCATTATGTTTGTGTACGTCACTCTCTTCCTCATCTCATTTTTGTTTGATTTCTTGCCAATCACCTTCATTCAATATCCCATGGCTCTTGACCGCTCCACCAATCGGAACAGTTTCCTGCTATCATCTCTATCTATGCTCTTCACTGATTTAAATACTTCCCCTGACAACCTTCACTATTACAAGGAGAGCATCATTAATAAATAAACAGTATTATTGCTAACTAGTGTGTTAAATCAGAACTGCAAAGACTGGGGACTCGAGACTGCAGATGCAGTAAACCCTCACTATAACAGACTACAAGGGGGGAGGTGGTGTCTGTTACTATTGATTGTCCGTTATAACCGAATAAGGGGGTAAATGTGTACTGTACAAATGTAAAATTAGCCAATTAACATACATTACATAATAAACAGTAAGAGACACAAAATACACAATACCTTTGGATGGCACAGTGGCACCACGGTAGAGTTGCTACCTTGCAGCGTCAGAGACCCGCGTTCGATCCTGACCTTGACCTTGCAGGTGTTTGAGTGTAGGCGTTTGAGTTTCCTTCTACATTGCAGAACCATACAGGTTTGTGGTTTGGTTGGTTTCTGTGGATCGCTGATGGAGCCCCTGCCTCGCGGTGCACGGGGGCTTGGGTCCGCTCCTGCCCTCGGGTGCTCTCTGTGACCACGTGGGTTTCCTCTGAATGCTCCGGTGCACTGGTTCCATCCTACACATAATGGCGGGAGCAGGGGGGGTGGGGGTGGGGGGGTGCCTTGGGGAGTGGTCGGACCCGCGGCTTTGTCTCTGGCGCTGCGGGAAGGGCTTCGCGAGGTTCATGCAGTTCGCGGAGGCCAGTTGGGCTGCAGGCCTACACTTCTTTGCGAGGGAGGCGCTGTCATAATGTATTTAAGTTTGCAATGTGGGAGGAAAGATAAAACCATTATACTAGTTATGTGGAAGGAAAGACAGAACCACTGTGGTAGTTCTATCCTACACACTGAACTGGCCCTAGTGAGTAGGTTAGAACGTTTATTGGTGATCGCATGGACTAGGATTTACACTCTGAATCTCTGAACTAAACTAAGTTCAAAACACAATTAAATTACAGTAGTAAGGACAATAGAAGAAATAGAGCAACATCAATCTACAGTACCTGTATCTCTAAAACTAAACTAAACCAACATTTGCTCCATTCAACTCGTGGCCACTCCATGAAAGAACGATCTCGGTCAACAACAGATTTGATCTACTACAACCGAAATCTGTAATAAAAAGATCAGTTTTTGCAAGGGTTTACTGTACTACAGTCTCAAGCAAAATCGCTGCTGGAGGAACTCAGCAGGTCAGTCAACATGGGTGGGAGTAAATGGACAGACGATGATCCCGGTAGGGATTCCTGTTCAGACCCACTGAGTTGCTCCACCAGTTTGTTTTTTACTGTAAAGGCTAGTGTTAGGTGAACAGAATGTGAATACTTTAAGATGAAAGTATAGAAGCTTGGTAAGGTACAAAACTGTAAGAAGATATCAAAATGGTGATGATATAAATTAACTCTGAATCACAGAATTAATGGAATTTGTCCAGGTAAAGGCTACTGGGATGTAGTGTTCGTGTAGATGAAAATAAATTATTGGGAATGCCTTAGTAGAAATAGGAAGGTAAGCAATGAATATATTGCATTTTTTCTGGGGAAATAATAAGGTAATACATCCAGGCACAATATAAAGCCATATGGTCCACAAAAATAAAATCATAGGTCCCAACAGATTTATCCCTCTCCCATCAAGAAGGTTCTCGGATTCAATGATCATTTAAAATCTGCACAGACATAAACTTTTATTAATAATAAATAAACTTTATTCAGCATTGTGCTTCATTCTGTGGCAACGCTGTGAGGTAAAATGGGTTGAAAATATTGTCCGAGCCAAGGAAGATTACTTATTTAGAAGGCCAAATTATTTGTTGTGTTGCATTTCGGTAAATGATTTAACAGTAAAGGAAAAAAACTAAAAGGGTCAAGAAAATGTCCTTTCTAGACTGCTATGTTAATGAGCACTAATGTCCTGTGGCAATGTCATTTATTGTTGTGAGATGCAAAGACCTTAGTTAGTATTCTATGAAGCTAAAATTGATTTAGTGAACTGGAAATTGAGTTGGAGGATGATGGAGCAGACACTTAAATTTGTTTTTGAAGAACATTAATTATACATAGCCAGTTGATCTTGAAGAACATTCATAATTATCCTTAAATGACCTTTGTTCAAGTGACAATCTTTTTTGCATTTATAACTGTTTGATAGTATTACGTTGAGATATTATCATGTCCTAATGGTATCTTTCTAGGATTTGTTAAGAAGTTGTTGCTTAACATTTTCTTACCATCTGTTTAAATTACGTTGTAAAATGCGGTACTTCAAAGAGACAAATCAGTTAATTAGTAAATGTTTAAGACGTAAATATTAAGACAAAGAATAGTCTTTGTTTCTGAGCAATTAACTATAACATTGGAAGTAATTTTTCTGCCCGTTCTGCCCACCTTTAGGTGGCCTGATGTGGAGGGATGACTGCGTTGGCCCTTGGAACCCTGAAGCCTGCTGAGGTCTTTGTTCCATTCTTAAAACATGGAGAATGTGAAAGAGGAGCCAATGTACACCACTTGTTTTCTGAAGGATGTATCATTAATTAACAAGAACACGGTTGATCTGATTACAACTTTAATTTTGCATTCGTATCTACCCCCTTACCTATCAAGTATCAGCCTTCCACAGCCTCTAAAATATTCAGACCCTGTTTCATCATCCTTTGAGGAAGGATATCAAAGTTTACAATAGAAATTAAAACTCTGGGCAGGAGAAAATTAGAGGTATGGGTCAGGTATAGGCAGCTGAGATTAAGTGTATCTCTAGAAGAGTATTAGGGATTAAAGAGCAGAGAGAAATCAGGAGGAAAAAAAGAGAGCATGAGATAGTTATGGATGTATAATTAAGAAAAATCCAAAGCTTATTTTATGTATATTAAGTCATCATCAGGGCCTCAAAATGGGTGGTGGGCGGTGAACGAACCAGGGCTGGGCTCCGTCTGCCACCCATCAGGGCATACATGGACGACATGACCACACTAACCACTACTGCAGCATGCACCAAGCGGCTACTTGGAAAGCTGCAGGAGAACATCAAGTGGGCCCGAATGAAGATCAAACCAAGTAAATCTCGAAGCATCTCCATAGTCAAGGGGGTGCTTAGAGACACAAGGTTCTGTATCGGTGACGACCCTATACCAACAGTGTCTGAACAGCCAGTTAAAAGCCTGGGCAGATGGTACAATGCAAGTCTCAAGGATAAAGAGCAGGTGGAACAACTAAGGCAAGAAATTGTCAATGGCCTGGAGAACATCAATCAGACCCTACTGCCTGGGAAACTGAAGCTCTGGTGCCTACAGTTTGGACTCCTTCCTCGGACAATGTGGCCACTGACCATTTATGAAGCCCCAATAACAACTGTGGAGAAGATGGAGCGAACCATAACTTCATACGCGAAGAAATGGCTCGGGGTCCCACGATGTCTAACTAACATCGGCCTATATGGCAAAGGGGTCCTGGAACTACCTCTCACTAGTCTAACAGAGGAATACAAGTGTTCTAAAGTAAGACTTCAGATGACACTGAGGGACTCTAGAGACAAGACCATCAGTGCTGTTGCGCCGCCCCTAGTAACTGGCCGGAAGTGGACGCCATCTGATGCAGTACAGCAAGCTTCATCAGCCCTGAGATACAAAGACATCGTGGGGCAAGTCCAGCAGGGAAGAGGAGGCTTTGGCCTTACGACAAGTAAACCAACTTGGCGAAAGGCCACAACATCAGAGCGGAGGACATTGGTGGTCGAGGAGGTGCGGCGACAAGAGGAGGCCGCAAGAAGTGCAAAGGCGGTCTCTCTTGCCAAACAGGGGCAATGGATGCAGTGGGAAGGTGTGGAGCGGAGGAAGATCAGCTGGAAAGAACTATGGGAAATGGAAGCAAGCAAGATCAGCTTCATCATCAGAGCGACTTATGACGTGCTTCCATCACCAAAGAACCTCCATCAGTGGTACGGCGAGGATCCAACCTGTGCCCTCTGCCCAACTCCAGCGACCCTCAAACACATCATGGTAGGCTGCAAGACCAGCCTCACGCAAGGGAGATACACGTGGTGGCATAATCAGGTACTAAAAAGCCTGGCATCAGCCCTTGAGAACAGGCGGTGTGCGACCAACTCCTTGCCTCCGAGAGCAAGCAACCCCCTCCCCCTAAGGGCAACAACCTTTGTCCGAGAAGGACAGAAAACATCTAAACATCCTTCCACCAGATCAGAAGAAGGAAACCTATGCAGGGCCCGCGACTGGAGGATGCTGGCGGACATCGGCCGACAACTAGTTTTTCCACCTGAAATTGCTTCCACCAACCTCAGGCCAGACTTGGTGTTCTGGTCCCCTTCACAGAAGACTGCTTACATCATAGAGCTCACAGTTCCATGGGAGAACTCTGTTGAGGAGGCCTATGAGCGTAAGAAGCTGCGTTACGCAGAGCTTGCAGCAGAGGCAACGCAGCGTGGCTGGAACACCAAAGTCTATCCAGTTGAAGTGGGATGCAGAGGATTTGTTGCGTCATCTACCATCAGACTGCTGAAGGAGCTTGGAATCCACGGTCAGGCTCTGCGGAAGACCATAAGATCACTCTCAGAGGCGGCTGAAAGAAGCAGCCGGTGGATTTGGCTCAAGCGGAAAGACCCATGCTGGGCCCCAAGTTTTTCAGGGTGAATCTTTGGGACGGTTTGACACGGGACACGCGCTGAGGGCTGATCATCCTGCAGCGGGCCGCCCTTGTGGAGGGTGTATAGTGTTAAAAGGCCGAAACACCCAGTGATGCAAGGGTACACTACTGATGATGTGTCCTGTGCCCAACTGTCCTAAAGGTTACCCAGGCCAAGATATACGTATCCACTCCCCCACCCCCCCCCCTGCCCCCCCCCCACAGATGTTGAGCGTCTACCACTCTCAACAATCAACTAAAGTCGTGAAATGCTCCCCACCTATTGGCACAAGGGACTTCTTAACATCTTGTCCTGTGTAATTGATTCTGATAATCTGGACTCGTCCAGTGACTGCTGTGAAAGGACAGCTGACAACATGGGAAAGTCCACGTGACAGCTTGGAGAGACAGCTGACAGGAGGGAACAGACCCCACTGGGGCCGTCATGGGCTAGCTACCCATGATAGCAGTCCCCAACGCTGTTTCAGTTAGTTGGAGACACCCGCTAAATGCTACTAAAAGTAAATTAAAGAGAATACCCCTAGAGCCTGCGAGAGCGGGGGCGGAAGATGGCTCACCGATTGATAACACGGTTACAGACCCAGGAACGGAAACGACTACGGACAAGGAGAGCATGGCACATGAGACATCCACAACAGCTGCGGGACACAAACTTCAGGTGTGCATTTGTGGTTGGGAGAAAATTACATCAGTGAAGGGCTTGAAGATCCACCAAGGGAGGAAAAAGTGCTTGAGAGAGCAGAGACATGGGCCTCGCATTGACCAGTACTTCTTACGAAGCAATCAGTCAAATCAGTCGAGTGAAGCACAGCGACAGGACTCAAACCAAAGTTCGCAGAGCATCAGCACCCATGTCACTGAAGAGGGTGATACAAGCACAGAAATGCCGGTGGAGGAGCCCACGCAACAACGACAAAGACCTCCATTGGAGGGAAAGATCAAAGGGCACAAACCTGGAGTGAAATGGCCCAAAGCTGTTGAAAAGAAAGAGTGGGAGACGGTCAACAGTGACCTTATACATATCTTGGAGCAACAAGCGGGCACAGCAGTGGAAAAGCTTGAAAGGATGGGCAACACAATCTACAGCTATGGAGAAGAACGGTTTGGGGTGAGTAAAGGGAGAGGTGGAAAGAAATTACCAACACCAATCAAGTCCAGGAGGCAGCAGGAGATCGAGAGGCTAATCAGAGAGAGGAGACAGTTGAAAAAGCAATGGAAAAAAGCAACTGCAGAGAGAGAAGGTCTCATGCTACTCCAAGAGGACATCAAGAGCCGATTGGCAACCTTGTGAAAAGCAGAGAACTTGAGGAAACTTCGCAGGAAGAAAGAACACACAAGAACACGGTTCTACAAAGACCCTTTCAAGTTCATCAAAGACCTCTTCGCAAAGGAAAAAAGTGGAACTTTGAAAACATCAAAACGGGAATTGGAGGAACACCTGGAAAAGGCCCACCAAGACACGAAAAGGCATGAGCAGTTAGTCATCCCACATGACATCCCGCCTATTCAACCACCTGAATTCAACCTGGACACCAGCCCTCCAAGATGGAAAGAGGTAGAGAACACTGTCCGGCGAGCAAGAGCAGCATCAGCTCCGGGGCCAAATGGAGTACCATACAAGCTCTACAAGAACGCACCGGATGTGTTACGCTTTCTATGGAAGCTCATGAGGGTGGTGTGGAAGAAGCAAACAATACCTAAGGCGTGGCGAAGGGCCGGCGGCGTGCTAATACCTAAAGAAAAGGATGCGTCAGACATCAGCCAATTCCGGCCAATATGTCTCCTCAACGTCGAGGGAAAAATCTTTTTCAGCATTGTATCACAAAGGCTGTCCACCTATCTGGTAACAAACAAGTACATTGATACATCTGTACAGAAAGCAGGAATTCCAGGATTTTCGGGCTGCTTGGAGCATACAAGCATGATCTGGCACCAGATCCAAGCAGCTAAGAAGGAGAAGAGAGACCTACATGTGATCTTCCTCGATCTGGCCAATGCATTTGGTTCAGTTCCCCATGAACTCCTTTGGGAATCTTTTGCCTTTTTCCATGTACCAGAGCTCATCACCACACTGGTCAAGAGCTATTTCCAAGACCTGCAGCTGTGCTTCACAACAGCTGACTTCAGTACAACATGGCAGCGCTTGGAAGTAGGCATCATGGCAGGCTGCACAGTCTCACCCTTGGCCTTTACAATGGCCATGGAAGTCATCATCAGGGCCTCAAAATGGGTGGTGGGCGGTGAACGAACCAGGGCTGGGCTCCGTCTGCCACCCATCAGGGCATACATGGACGACATGACCACACTAACCACTACTGCAGCATGCACCAAGCGGCTACTTGGAAAGCTGCAGGAGAACATCAAGTGGGCCCGAATGAAGATCAAACCAAGTAAATCTCGAAGCATCTCCATAGTCAAGGGGGTGCTTAGAGACACAAGGTTCTGTATCGGTGACGACCCTATACCAACAGTGTCTGAACAGCCAGTTAAAAGCCTGGGCAGATGGTACAATGCAAGTCTCAAGGATAAAGAGCAGGTGGAACAACTAAGGCAAGAAATTGTCAATGGCCTGGAGAACATCAATCAGACCCTACTGCCTGGGAAACTGAAGCTCTGGTGCCTACAGTTTGGACTCCTTCCTCAGACAATGTGGCCACTGACCATTTATGAAGCCCCAATAACAACTGTGGAGAAGATGGAGCGAACCATAACTTCATACGCGAAGAAATGGCTCGGGGTCCCACGATGTCTAACTAACATCGGCCTATATGGCAAAGGGGTCCTGGAACTACCTCTCACTAGTCTAACAGAGGAATACAAGTGTTCTAAAGTAAGACTTCAGATGACACTGAGGGACTCTAGAGACAAGACCATCAGTGCTGTTGCGCCGCCCCTAGTAACTGGCCGGAAGTGGACGCCATCTGATGCAGTACAGCAAGCTTCATCAGCCCTGAGATACAAAGACATCGTGGGGCAAGTCCAGCAGGGAAGAGGAGGCTTTGGCCTTACGACAAGTAAACCAACTTGGCGAAAGGCCACAACATCAGAGCGGAGGACATTGGTGGTCGAGGAGGTGCGGCGACAAGAGGAGGCCGCAAGAAGTGCAAAGGCGGTCTCTCTTGCCAAACAGGGGCAATGGATGCAGTGGGAAGGTGTGGAGCGGAGGAAGATCAGCTGGAAAGAACTATGGGAAATGGAAGCAAGCAAGATCAGCTTCATCATCAGAGCGACTTATGACGTGCTTCCATCACCAAAGAACCTCCATCAGTGGTACGGCGAGGATCCAACCTGTGCCCTCTGCCCAACTCCAGCGACCCTCAAACACATCATGGTAGGCTGCAAGACCAGCCTCACGCAAGGGAGATACACGTGGCGGCATAATCAGGTACTAAAAAGCCTGGCATCAGCCCTTGAGAACAGGCGGTGTGCGACCAACTCCTTGCCTCCGAGAGCAAGCAACCCCCTCCCCCTAAGGGCAACAACCTTTGTCCGAGAAGGACAGAAAACATCTAAACATCCTTCCACCAGATCAGAAGAAGGAAACCTATGCAGGGCCCGCGACTGGAGGATGCTGGCGGACATCGGCCGACAACTAGTTTTTCCACCTGAAATTGCTTCCACCAACCTCAGGCCAGACTTGGTGTTCTGGTCCCCTTCACAGAAGACTGCTTACATCATAGAGCTCACAGTTCCATGGGAGAACTCTGTTGAGGAGGCCTATGAGCGTAAGAAGCTGCGTTACGCAGAGCTTGCAGCAGAGGCAACGCAGCGTGGCTGGAACACCAAAGTCTATCCAGTTGAAGTGGGATGCAGAGGATTTGTTGCGTCATCTACCATCAGACTGCTGAAGGAGCTTGGAATCCACGGTCAGGCTCTGCGGAAGACCATAAGATCACTCTCAGAGGCGGCTGAAAGAAGCAGCCGGTGGATTTGGCTCAAGCGGAAAGACCCATGCTGGGCCCCAAGTTTTTCAGGGTGAATCTTTGGGACGGTTTGACACGGGACACGCGCTGAGGGCTGATCATCCTGCAGCGGGCCGCCCTTGTGGAGGGTGTATAGTGTTAAAAGGCCGAAACACCCAGTGATGCAAGGGTACACTACTGATGATGTGTCCTGTGCCCAACTGTCCTAAAGGTTACCCAGGCCAAGATATACGTATCCACTCCCCCCCCCCCCCCCCCTGCCCCCCCCCCACAGATGTTGAGCGTCTACCACTCTCAACAATCAACTAAAGTCGTGAAATGCTCCCCACCTATTGGCACAAGGGACTTCTTAACATCTTGTCCTGTGTATTTGATTCTCAGGGGAAAAGAACAGAACAATGAACAGCAGAGCCGAAGAATAGGCCCTTCAGCCCACAAATGTCCATGCGAACACAATGACAAGTTAAAGTAATCTTCTCTGCCTGCACATGCTCCAGATCCCTCCATTCGCTACACATTCATATGCTTATCTAAAAGCTTCTTAACTGCCACTGTCATATCATCCTCCACCATCACCCCTTGTAGTATGTTCCAAGCACTCACTACTCTCTGTGTAAAAAACTTGCTCCACACATCTCCTTTAAACTTTCCCCCTTTGATCTTAATTACGGCCTCTGGTTGTTGACAATTCTAACCCTGCAAAAAAGGTTCTGACTGTCTACTCTATCTATGCCTCTCATAATTTTATATACTGTACTCCTATTAGATTCCCCACAGCCTCCCCTGCTTCAGAGAAAACAATACAACTTTGTCCAACCTCTAATATCCTCTCTAATCCAGACAGCATTCAGATAAAGCTGAAGGGTGAGAGGGGATCTTATTGAAACATATAAGATTATTAAAGGATTGGACACGCTAGAGGCAGGAAACATGTTCCCAATGTTGAGGGAGTCCAGAACCAGGGGGCACAGTTTAAGAATAAGGGGTAGGCCATTTAGAACGGAGATGAGGGAAAAACTTTTTCACCCAGAGATTTGTGAATCTGTGGAATTATCTGCCTCAGAAGGCATTGGAGGCCAATTCTATGGATGCTTTCAAGAGAGAGTTAGAGCTCTTAAAGATAGCGGAGTCAAGGGATATGGGGAGAAGGCAGGAATGGGGTACTTATTGTGGATGATCAGCCATGATCACAGTGAATGGTGGTGCTGGCTCGAATGGCCTACTCCTGTACCTATTGTCTATTATTGTCTAATGCTCATCTGCACCTTCTCCAAAGCTTCAACTTCCTTCCTGTAATAAGGTGACCAGGACTGCACACAATACACCAAATACGGCCTAACCGAAATCCTATGAAGCTGCACATGATTTCTTGACTCTTATACTCAATGACCCGCCTGTAAGAAGGTAAGTATACCATACAAGGTACACAAAAATACTGGAGAAACTCAGCGGGTGCAGCAGCATCTATGGAGCGAAGGAAATAGGCAACATTTCGGGCCGAAACCCTTCTTCAGACTGATACCATACACCTTCTTTACCACTATATCTATTGTGTGGCCACTTTCAGGGAGCTATGGACTTGGATCCCAATATCCCTCTGAACTTTAATGCTGTTTATTGTCTTGTCATTAATTGTATCCTATTCGCTTAAATTCAACCTCCCAAAATACAACTCCATCTACTATTTTTCAGTCATTTATTTTCGCTTATCTATATAGAACTGAATACTTTGACAGCCTTCCTCACTGTCCGTAATTCCACAAAGTTTGGTGTTGTCTGCAAACCTACTAACCAACCTATCTACATTTAAAGCCAAGTCATTTATATGTGTCACAAGCTTCAGAAGTCCCAGCACAGATCCCTGCAAAACTCCACCAGTCATATACTTCCAGCTGGAATAACACCATTCCACCACAACCCTCTGTCTACTGGGAGAAAACCGGTTCTGAATGCAACTGACCAAGTCACCATGGATCATTTGCACATTAAACTTCTGGATAGCCATCATGAGGGACTTTCTCAAAAGCCTTACTTAACATCCATGTTGACAGCATCCACTGCCCTGCCTTCTTCGATCACCCTCATCAACATCTCCAAATCTCAATAAATGCAAAAGTATTTGCCTATTGCAAACAAAACATTTCTGGCTGTTCCTAATTATCCCACGCTCTTTCAAATGCGAGAAAATGGTATCTCAAAGAAGAGCAACTAGAGAGAGAATAGGGCCTTCATCTTATATTACTAAAGTCTGATCTTAACCACTCCCTGTTGTTCTGCATATTGATTTTAGAAAAAACGCTGCCACTTACGCCTGTGATTTTTGGCCATCTTACTCAGCGTCCCATTCCGCTACGCAAGATAAGAGGATTTTTCCCATCGATGAAAAATAAAAGAGTTATTAGTGTTTAAAAAGTGTTGAAATTCTCTCTCCTGAAGGCCACGCCCCTTCCGGATGGACTATAAAACCCGGAAGTGTTTAGTGCCTCAGTCAGTCTCTGCAAGATGGGGGAGCGAGAAGGTCACGTCTCTCAGTCTGAGCTGTGAATAACACTGAACAAATGTCTACTAAACTGTGAGTGGTTTTACTGACCTGTCAGTGCCCTTAATGTGGTTTGAAAATACGATTTGGAAATGCTAAAGCTGTGTTGCCTTTGGTTTGGAAATGCTAAAGCTGTGTTGCCTGTGGTTTGGAAATGCTAAAGCTGTGTTGCCTAATTAAAGTTACCTTGCCTAATTAACGTTGCCTTGCCTTCTATATAATTAAAAGTCTAATCTTGACCACTTCCTGTTTGCGCTTTATATTGATTTTAGAAAATACGCTACCACGTACGGCTGTGATTTTTGGCCATCTTCCCCTCTGCTCATCAGGTGCCGAAGATTTTTCCCATCGATGAAAAATAAATTAGTGTTTAAAAAATGTTGAGATTCTCTCTCCTGTCATCACGTCATGAAGGCCACGCCCCTTCTGCTGGGAGGGGGGTGGGACTATAAAACCCAGAAGTGTGGGCGTGGCTCAGTCTCTGCAAGATTGAGGAGGGAGAGATCACGACTCGCTGTCTTTAGTGGCCTTGCACCCTGGTTGAAATGGTATGAAACTGCACTTGAATTTGGTGGCCTTGCACCCTGCTTGAAGTGGTAAGAAACTGCACTTGAATTTGGTGGCCTTGCACCCTGCTTGCAATGGAATTTCAAGGAATAGCCGGGAGTCAACTGCCAGCCCACCAGCCGTGAGTGAGTGAGCTGCCAGCACAACAGGCTTGAGTGACTGAGCTGCCAGCCCAAGAATCCATTCGGCCCACAATGTCCATACTAGCCCTCTGGAAACCAGTCCCTTCAGCCCACAACACCCATACTAGCACTCCAGAAAGCCCCCCCCCCCCCCCCCCCACTGGCCACCACTAGGACCCAACGTGTCCCACTTAGTCTAGTATGAAACTAAAAATGGTCATCAATGAATGGAGCCACAGAAGTTGGGCAACGTCCTCAATAAATAATTTTCCTTTGTTTTTATCACAGCATATCACAGACATGAAGATAAACGATCTTCGAAATGTTAGTACTGATGATGCTAGAAAATAAATTGGAGGAGCCCTGACTAAGATATATGAGTCATTGTGAGATCTGAGTGAGTTGCTGATAAACTGGAAGGTGGTTAATGTTGTCCCTCTACTTATGAAACGGGTGGATAAAAACCTAGCTTGTCCATACCTTGATCACATTGCAACCATCATTCCTGGTGTGGCAAACCTTCTTCAACTATTTCCAATGTATTAACATCCTAAAATGTTTCTTCACTTGAGGAGGCAACAATTATAAACTCCCTGCTCTTGCATTTAATTCCCCCAGCAATAAAAATAATGTTCCCCTTTAAATACAGCATATTTTACTTTTTCAGAGTCCATAAAATTGGTCAAACATGATTTCCCTTTCATAAAACTGAGTTGATATTCCCTAATCACCATGGATTTTTCCAAGTGCCTTTTGCCATTAATGCTTTTTATAAAAGCCTTTAATGCTTTCCCCTGGGCAGTTGTAAAGCTACTAGCCTTTAGATTCCTGCTTTTTGTCATCATTCCCTTTTGAATAAATGAGTTACACTTGTTACCTCCTAATACATTGGTGCCTTTCATCAATGTAGGGAATGTTTGTAAATTAAAATCAATACCTGAACTGGTTCACCGTTGGGTCCCAGCTTCACACGGGAGGGCTGGTCCCCCAACACAATATTCCACCTCTCCACCAATTCCAATGTTGCTGGCCAGTGGGGGGAGGGGGTGGGGGGGCTTTCTGGAGCACAAGCATGGGTGTTGTGGGCTGAAGGGACTGGTTTTCAGACGGCTAGTATGGACATTGCAGGTCAAATTGATTCTTGGGCTGGCAGCACAGTCACTCAGGCCTGGCAGCACAGTCACTCAGGCCTGGCAGCTCAGTCACTGAGGCCATGCAGCTCAGTCACTCAGACATGGCTGCTCAGTCACTGAGGGCAGGCAGCTCAGTCACTCAGGCCTGGCAGCTCAGTCACTCAGGCATGGCAGGCTGGCAGCTCAGTAACTCAGGCCTGGCAGGCTGGCAGCTCAAACTGCCAGAAATTCTGCTGAAAACAGGTGACAGACTCTATGAGAGAGAAGGGGGAGAGGGTGGACAATACATTTTAGACATTTTCATCTTTTTTTACAGATCACAGCAATGATGGAGGAAAGCCTATCAGTGGATCTCTGGAGTGCTAGTATGGGTGTTGTGCGCTGAAAGGACTGGTTTCCAGAGGGCTAGTATGGAAATTGTGGACTGAATGGATTCTTGGATTCTTGCAGTTCAGTGAGTCATGGTTGGTGGGCTGGCAGTTCACTAAGTCATGACTAGTGGGCTGGCAGTCCAGTCACATCTGGTGTGGTGGCAGTTCACTTAGTCACCCCTCCTCCCTTCACCCCCCCACTCGGCTCTGTGCCATTCCCCTCCCCCCCATGCATTCAGATCATCTCCTATCAACCTCCCCCCATGCACTCTCAGTGGCTCTCCGACAGCGCAACCATTCCTTCCTATTTGGTTCCCATTGTGATGAAGAACACGCAGGCATGGCAAGTGGAAAAAGGATTTATTAAAGTTTAAAATATGAATGACTTAAAATATAACAACAATTTAAATATTAAAGATGCGATTTATTAAATTCTTTTTTTGTTGTGTCTCTTGTTGTGTTCTGCTGCTCACTGCCTCTTGATGATTCTTTGCTGTTGATAAAAAGAAAGATAATTTTAATATAGAGCGATTGAGCGGTCAAATTTTAACGAAAAAATCTGAGAATTTACCTCAAAAGTCATAATTCAGTGCAGGCACGAGGTTACTGTGTCCTACTTCCCAAACTGACCAATAAATGTTAGGGCACCTCCTGCTGATATGGGAGGTGAACTTGCAGACCATTCACAATCGTTACCCTGACTGATGAAGGCCAGCATGCCAAATTTCTTCTTCACTACTCTGTCTACCTGTGGTGTCACTTTTAGGGAACTACTAGACTTAGTGGGACCCGTTGGGTCCCAGCTTCTCACGGGAGGGCTGGTCCCCCAACACAGTATTCCATCTCTCCACCAATACCAAGATTGCTGGCCAGTGTGGTGGGGAGGGAGGGGGGAGGAGGGAGGGGGGGGTTTCTGGAGTGCTAGCATGGCTGTTGTGGGCCAAATGGACTGGTTTCCAGAGGGCTAGTATGGACATCGTGGGCAAAATGGATTCTTGGGCTGGCAGCTCAGTCACTCAAGCCTGGCAGCTCAGTAACTCAAGCCTGGCAGGCTGGCAGCTCAGAAACTGCCAGACATTCTGCCGAAAACAGGTGAGATACTGTGAGAGAGGGGGAGAGGGTTGTTCATCAATTTTAGACATTTTCATCTTTTTTTACAGTTGCAAAAGGCACACAGTTGCAAAAGACATACGGTTACAGAAGGCACACCGTTGCAAAAGGCACACGGTTGCAGAAGGCACACATTTCAATAGCCACACAGTTGCAAAAGGCACAGTTTAAAAACACATTAAGGGCACTCACGGGTCTGTATTCTCAGTGTTCTGTAGACTTCCAGCTCAGACTGAGAGTCGTGACCCTCTCTCTCCCCCATCTTGCAGAGACTGAGCCACGCCCACACGTCTGGGATTTTATAGCTCCTCCCCCTTCCCCCTGCACGGGAGACCCGACCTTTTCTTTGTCGGGTCTCCGTTGTCGTTGGGGCTGCAACGAGGAGCGGCCTCCAGCAGGAAGACCGGGGGCTGTGGTGCCGACTACTCACCTCACCGTCGCGGAGCTGGCCGAGTCCAGAGCGGGTGGAGCGGTGGTGGACACTGCTGCGGCCCGACCTCCAGAGATTCGGAGGCTGCAACTGCGGGTTTGGCGGACGGCGGCACCGGGAGCCCGCGGGTCCCTGGGGAGAGACCGCTTTTCGGGGCTTCCGCAACGGCGACTTCTCCCGCCCGAGTTGCGGGGTTGAAGAGCTCCTGGAGCGGGGCCTTACATCACCGCCCCGCGCGGCTTGGAATGGCCGCGGGACTGCGAGCGCACACCGGGGGCTCTAACATCAAGAACCCGGTGTGCGACCTTGCATCACCCGGCGTGGCTTTAATGGCCGCGGGACAATTCGCCATCGCCCGCCGGGGGCTTTGACTTTGACTCTGACATCGGGGGGGAGAGTGCAGTGGAGAGATAAGATTTTTTGGCCTTCCATCACAGCAATGTGATGGATGTTTATGTAAATTATGTTGTGTCTTGGGTCTATTTGTTTGTAATGTATGGCTGCAGAAACGACATTTTGTTTGGACCTCAAGGGGTCCAAATGACAATAAATTTAATTGTATTGTATTGTATTGTATTGTATGGCCTTCATGGCATGATTGACAGGAGATAGAATCTCAACATTTTTAAAACATTAATAAGTCTTTTATTTTTCATCAATGGGAAAAATCCTCATGTCCTGTGCAGCCGAGGGGGACTCTGAGTAAGATGGCCAAAAATTACAGCCGTAAGTGGTAGCGCTTTTTTCTAAAATCAATATGCAGTGCAAACAGGAAGTGGTCAAGATGAGACTTTTATTATAAAGATAATGAAGAGAGGTTATTAAGAGACTTGAGAGAACTTTGCAATGGCCTTGACACCAATGTTTTGTAGCTACTTTTGCCACAGAAGGACTGGAATAGCCAATGAGAGTATCAAATGGAGTTCCTTCATTCAATAACAAGGGAAGTACGGATAATACAGTAAATTATAGGCTGGCGAACATCATGTCAGTTGCAGAGGGGATTCTTCAGGATAGCATTTACTAGCATTTGGAAGAGAATGAGGTAATTAGGGACAGTCAGCATGGCTTTGTCCATCGCAGGTCATGTCTTACGAAATTAAATTAGTTTTATGAGGAGTAGACAAAGGAGATTGATGAGGATTAGGCAGTAGATGTTGTCTACATGGATCTTAGTAAGGCACTTGATAAACTCGCTCATACCAGGAT
Source organism: Amblyraja radiata (assembly GCF_010909765.2). Classification (NCBI taxonomy): domain Eukaryota; kingdom Metazoa; phylum Chordata; class Chondrichthyes; order Rajiformes; family Rajidae; genus Amblyraja; species Amblyraja radiata. The sequence goes on along the minus strand of NC_045966.1, from coordinate 35,324,999 downwards.
GATCCAGAAGTTTACGATTTACCTGATATCTATCTATCTATCTATCTATCTATCTATCTATCTATCTATCTATCTGTCTGTCTGTCTGTCTGTCTGTCTGTCTGTCTGTCTGTCTGTCTGTCTGTCTGTCTGTCTGTCTGTCTGTCTATCTATCTATCTCTAAAAATCTGATCTTGTGCTCTTCTGGTTTGCATGTTTTTTCTATTTGCGCAAAAATGGTGCATGATAGCACTATGATTTTTGCCACCTTACAAACCATTCTCCTGTGCTGCAAGTGCAACAAGTTTTGTTCCGATCAATGGTATATATTTAAAGTTATTAAGGTATAAAAATCTTTAAAAATGCGCTTGTGCAGATTGGTCTCTTCTCTTGTCAGTCAGCACCACGCAGATTGGCCTCCTCTCCTGTTAGTCAACACCACAGCCAGGACGTTGATGCCCCTTCCTGCACCATGTCCTCTCCCACCTCATTCACAAACTCCTCTCTCCCCTCCTCACTGTAACTTGTTTACCATCTCCCCCGCGGCCGTGGTGGTGGTTCAGTGAAGGCCCTGGTCTCATCTCTCTCTCTCCCTCACTCACCCCTTTCCCCCGCCCACCCTCTGCGCCAATGGCGGTCCCGTCTACCCTTCTCATCGGTTGAATGGCTGCGACCGTCTGTCTCCTCCGCCGTCACCGCCACTGTGGTAACTGACCCTCACGGCCCTCTTGGAGGAGATATTCTCCACCAGCTCATCTAAACAAATGGTTCCCACCATGGAGAACACCGAGTACATCCCTCCCCCCATGGCCACGGAGTAGCGAGCAGGCTGGTAGGGAAGCGGGTAGGCAGGGCGGGGACGGGCCAAGCGGCAGCTGCGGGCGGGCGGGTGGGCATGGCAGGGACGGGCCGAGTGGCAGCAGTGGGTGGTTGAGTACGACGGGGATGGGCCGAGCGGCGGCTGAGCCGGAGTGAGCAGAGGGAGGGACTGTCGGGTTGAAGGGTGGCTGAGCAGTTTGCATGGAGTTTGAATAACACACACACACACACACACACACACACACACACACACACACACACACACACACACACACACACACACACACACACAATGCAAACTAATCCAATCGTCAAGTCAACGGGATCTAAACGACAGCTAACAATGAATGACCTGTGGAGGAAGGAACTACAGATGCTGCTTTTTATGGAGGGAGGAAGGGAGGGAGTGACTGAGGGTGGGGGAAAGGAGAGGGAGGGAGAGGTGAGGGAGGAATTGGGGGAGGGGAAGAGGAGAGGGGAAAGAAGAGGGAAGGTGAAGAGGAGGGGGAGGGAGTGCTGGGGGATGAGGGGAAATGAGCTATGCCTGCACAGTTGGGGGCTATGCGTGAGTGGTGAAATATTGCATTGGGGGGATGGGTTGCGTTGGGGGCACGGGTGAGTGGTGGAATCTTGCGTTGGGGGAGCATACTCAACGGGTCTTCACTTAGTCTAGTAAGTATGTAAATTTATGAGAAGCATAGATTGGATAGCCATTTTCCCATGGTGAAACTGTGAAAGACATCTTATAAATGAGAGGGCAAAGTTTAAAGGAAATATGCAGCACATGTTTTTTACATGGATGGAGGTTAGTGCCTGGAATGCAATTCCGGGAGTAGTAGTGGAAGCAGTCATGATAGTGATATTTAAGAGGCTTTTAGATTGGCACATGGATATGCAGGAAATAGAGGGATATGGATAACCTGTAGTCAGAGGAGATTAGTTTAGCTTGGCATTGTGTTCAGTATGTACATTATGGGCTGAAAGGCCTGTTCCTCTGCTGTACTGTTCTATGTTCCATATTCTATGTTCTATGATACCTGGGCTCTACGGTGACTTGGTTGTTTGGATTTAGAACTGGCCTATTAGAATTCATATGGTGCCATATGTTGGAAGGGTGTTATTCTGGCTGGAGGTCTGTGACCAGTGGTGTTCCACAGTGATTTGTGCAGGGACCTCTTTTATTTGTGATATATAAACAACTTGAAAGAAAATGTAGACGAGTTGGTTAGTAAGTTTGCAGACAGCACCAAAATTGGTGAAGTTACAGATAGTGAGGAAGGCTGGCAAAGTATACTGCAGGACAGTGGCAGACTGGGTCTAAAAATATTGGTTGCCAGGAGACAAAGGGGGCCCACTTCATCAGGGGCCCACTTGATATAGGGTAGCAATGTTACAAAATGTTGAAATTTTAAAAATCAAGTATGCAATTGATCCCATCAGATAAAGCATAAAAAGAAGTTTAATTTGACACCTAATTCACTTTTATGTCTTCAGTATTAAAAAAGGTATGGCCATTTTCATACTCGGAAATTAGCATCCTGTTCCCAATTGATTTTCCATTGACTTAACACAAAAGTTGTGATCGAGGACAGTCTAAAGCCCATAACTTTATTAAAAATTAAGAGAACTGAAAGAAATTTTCAGTTATTATAGATTGAAGCATTCTGAAACAAATATTAAACAATCTTACTTGGATGACCTGAAATTAAAGCATATAATTAGTTAGTTACCCAATTGTAGCTAATTCCACAATTCAATTACTAGATCTAAACATCTATCCATTTCTTAAGGAAAGATTAACATTTTTAAATAGCCTAAGTGTCCAAAGAACATTCAGACAAGAATTCACAATAAAACATGATTTTTAAATCTCATTGACATTAATTTATAGGCCAAATGGAAGAAATTTAGTGTTCAATTGCTGTATATTAATGGCCATTTAAATCAGCTTTCGAGTGGGATCATGTGGAACGCGATGGTTTGGAACGTTCCCATTGCGGTGAATTTGTACCCCATATGCCCAGAAAAATACTGCAGGATTTAATGGGCCCCCAAATCAGCTACTCACAACATAACATTTTGTATAAAGGAATCTTAAGAAGCACTTTTTAATGTAAAAATAAACAGACTACCTTGCGTTGTCCCCTACATGAGATCCGTCCCGTTGACGGCGGTCGCGGGTTTAGAGGATGATTTTTAACCTACTATAACAATTAAATAAACCAATTTAGTTTAAAAATAGCTGCCGCGAACTAATGTCGCAGCATTTTTTCGTCAGCAGCTAAGTAGGCTGAACAAGCTCAATTTGAATAGCCGAGAGAAAATCGCGTTTTAAACCCGCCCCCCTCTCAAAGGCGCCAAAATCGCGCACACGGGCAGCGACAGATCTGTAGCGCCGCTGAAGGTAAGTTTTGCAACATACCAATATAGGGGGCCCATTTCATCAGGGCCTATTTGCCAATGGGCAAGCTGACACCCTGGTCAGTCCACCACTGCCGCAGGATATAGATCATCTACAAGAATGAACTAGTGTGAGACGTTGCACATGTCAAACACTGGAGGGCATAACTTTAAGATGAGAGGGGCTAAAGTTAAAGGAAAAATTGCAGGGCAAGTTGTGGGTGTGTGAAATCTGCTGCCAGGGTGGTGGAGGCAGATCCGAAAATGGTCTTTAAGAGGCTTTCAGATCGGCACATGGAAGTACAAGTAATCGAGGGATACGGATTACATGCAAGCTGATTAGTTTAACCTGGCATCATGTTCGACATGGAGATTGTGGGCTGAAGTGCCTGTTTCTGTGCTGTTCTATTTTATATTCTATACGTTCTTTGAAATCCAGCAGGACCCAGAGGTCTATCAGCTCAAAACTGATATGGATTGCAGCAATGTTGCTACTGACACAGTTCCAATTATCATGTTCAATCCTGACCTCATGTGCCGCCTATGTGGGTTGGTACATTCGCTTTGTGGTCACATGGGCTTTCCTTGTGTGCTCCAGATTTCTCCATCAGATTAAATGGCGACAGTAAAGCGTCCCTTAGTGCAGCTTAATACCAGAGAGACTTAAAGGAGAGCTAATTGTAATGTGTGAGAAAGAACATGTTGCGGAACTACATGGCGGATTGGCCTTGTTCCCACCAATCTTTCCACCACAGCGCACAAGAAGCACAAGAAGTGCAAGACACCGTTGAATGCAAATGCCAAGAAATGTGTTCAGCTCTGGCTGAACAATTTCTAATTTTGTGATGTGGACTCGATGAGAAGATTCCCTTCCTTCCACTTCCCAAAATACAGCTATTTTTTTCAAGTTACTTCTATCCTCCATAGACGAAGACAAATGTAAAATACTAGTTTAATTCATATGTCCTTTTTTAAAAATTATTAATTCAATAAGACCAATACTAACTTTCAAGTCTTTCCTTAATTTGAAATCAGATTAGATCGCCTCAGATGTAATCACAGCCAGGACAGCGGTAGAAGGATGAAACTGATTTAAATATTCAAAATGCATAGGAAGGAATTGCAGATGCTGGTTTAAACAAAAGATAGACACAAAAAGCTGGAGTAACTCAATAGGACAGGGAGGATCACTGGAGAGAAGGAATGGATGTTTCGGGTCGGGTCTGAAGAAGACTGAGAAATGGAATTTCTTAAGAAGCTTTATTTGTTTATCACAGGTAGTAACTTCACTTTCCAAATGTTGGATTTGCTCTGAGCATTGGTCAGCCTTTTAAGCGTGGGGTTAGATAAATCTCGAACTTTTGTTCGATCTAGGAACAAATGAAAAGGTGACTGTAGTGGAATGTATATTATATGGATTTCTCTTTTCTGACATGAAGAAACAGTGCATAAACAAATTACCATCAGAGCTGGAGATCTGTACTTTTTTCCATGTTTTTATTAATTGGCACTGCATAACTGGTAGAGAGCACAGGGCCCAGGGCAGAGTACTTGTCTGTGTTATTATTGTTCCTACTGACAGAGATGTTTATTACTTTCAGAGGCTTGCCTGTTTTAATCAGTAGCATTTAAACTCTTGAGCGGACCTCTCATATGTCAGGGATGAATTTCCCAATCTTCTAATCTACCGCATTGCGGCTCTTGCGCTTTTTAAAATCTGCGCTTTGTAGTGGAGACACTATATTCTGCATTCTGTTTATTTTATCTGATGTACTTTTGTTTGGTATGATTTCCTGGGATAAGTATGAAATCCCAGAATTTCCCAGAAAAACAAAGTTTTTCCCTGTATCTGACAATAATAAGCTAAAACCAATACCAATATTGAGAAGAAGGAAATCAACCAATTCCTATGTGCACATGCTTTTTCCAGGAAACAATCAGTTTACAAGTTTCCTGCTACCCAGTCTAGGTCAGATTTTAAAAATATTTTTTTCAATGTTTACATGATTACTGGGGTGGCCACATGCCCCTTGCTAACCCCATATTGCAGACGTCACCGAATTGATATAATGTGAACCATCTCTGCTCATCCCCTCTGGTTTTGAAGCTAAGTCAGATGTTCAAAGTATTTTCTTTATTGTTTATCTTTACTATGCCAATATCCAAAGCTATATTATTTGGTTAGTTAAATTACGTGACTTATTTTGAAATAAGTAAGTGAATATCACTATAATACAAATAACAACAGTATAACTGTGAATTTGGTTAAGGGAAATTAAATGGCAAGACCATAAAGGAGAATTCAAAATGTTAAAGTAATTAAGGACTTAATTTAGCTCATTACTGTCCCTTTTTTTTATTTTATAGTTATATAGGTCCAGTTTATCGCACAGTTGAGAAGATCACTGGAGATTTGACTGCCACATTCAGATCAAATCAACCTGATGAAATACAGTATTCACCAAAACATTTGGGATTTAATTCAGAACACGTGTCTTATGCAAATCAGTAGTTTGTGCATATAAATGATACTCAATTAAAATAAGTTATGCCTTTATTGAAAATGATGTGATATAAATTATATAGAAAAAATAGATGTTTAACCCTATACAATAAATCGAATGATGTATTTGTAATCGGAATTTCTGTTTCCCTTTTATTTCACTTAACTTCATCTGTACTTACATTTCATTTATTTGTCTAATATTTTTGATTTGCCGAATTAGGCAATGTGCGATTCCACACTACTTTAACTGAGAAATAATATATAAATTGAGCTTTAAATTTGAAGTGATAATTCAGGTTTAACTTTATTGCGTTGATTAATTGTTTTCTTTCTGCCATGGGGGAATTAATATACCCGAAGTTGAAAAGATGCACATGGTAGTTTGGAAGAAACATTATTCTATGAATGGTACTCTGGTATTCACTGATCCCTGCCTAAACCACAGAACCCTCTTCTCCACAGTGGGCAACCTCCTCAAGCCTCGAGCAAACACTCTCCCTACCCCTACTCCGGTTCTCTGCAACTCATTCCTCCACTTTTTCGCTGATAAAATCAGCACCATCTATCAATCTTTATCCCCTGTACCCGACTCCCCAGCATCTACTCCAACACCTACCAAGGCCCCTCCTTTCAACATCTCCACTGACCTCCTTACCCCTCCTCCACACTGTTTCCTCTCCCAGTTTGACCTGGTCACCCCTATTGTTATCTCCAAACTCATCAGCTCTTCCAAACCCACTACCTGCTCCCTCGACCCTCTCCCCACTCCCCTGCTGAAGTCCTGCCTCCCCGTTCTCTGCCCCTACCTCACTAATCTCTTCAACTCCTCATTGTCCCAAGGAATTGTCCCCTCCGCTTTCAAAACTGCTGCTGTCACACCAATCTTAAAGAAACCTGGTCTTGATCCCTCCTCTCTCATTAACTATCGCCCAATCTCAAACCTCCCCTTTCTTTCAAAAACCCTGGAGCTTATCGTTGCGTCGCAACTTCATTCCCACCTCCTTGCGTATAACCTACTTGAACCCCTCCAATCTGGCTTTCGCCCCCTCCATGGCACAGAAACTGCTCTCCTCAAAGTCCTCAACGACCTCCTCACCTCTGCTGACACTGGTTCCCTCAACATCCTCATCCTCCTCGACCTGAGCGCAGCCTTCGATACAGTGAACCACAACATCCTGCTCACCAGACTCAAAGACCTCGGCATTGAAGGCTCTGCACTCAGCTGGCTCCGTTCCTACCTTTCCAACAGATCCCACTTCATCTCTCTCCACAACCACACCTCTGCTACAGCCACAGTCACTCAAGGCATTCCCCAAGGCTCCGTACTCGGCCCCCTCCTCTTCATCATCTACATCCTCCCCCTTGGTCAGATACTCCGCCACTTCAACCTGGACTTCCACTGTTACGCCGATAACACCCAGATCTACCTCGGCACCAAATCCCCCCACAACCCCCCCCATCTCCCATATCAACTCCTGTTTGTCAGCTATAAAAACCTGGATGCAACATAACTTCCTCAAACTCAACAGCGATAAGACAGAATTCCTCCTCATAGGCTCCAAAGCCACACTCAGCAAAATTAATAACCCCATTCTCACCATCGACGGCACCACTCTCTCCCCATCTCCCAAGGCCCGCAACCTTGGCGTGATCTTTGATTCCACCCTCTCCCTTGAGCCTCACATCCGCCATGTCATTAAAACCTCCTTCTTTCATCTCTGCAACATCGCCAAACTCTGACCCTCTCTCACACCTCCCGCTGCTGAAAAACTCATCCATGCCTTCATCTCCTCCCGACTGGACTACTGCAACTCACTTCTCCTTGGCATCAGCTCCACCTACATCAACCGACTCCAACTGATCCAGAACGCAGCCGCCCGATTCATCACCCGCACCAAATCCTGGCATCACATCACTCCAGTCCTCAAACAACTTCACTGGCTTCCCATCTCCCACCGGATCACCTACAAAATCCTGATCCTCACCTACAAAGCCCTCCACCATCTGGCCCCCCCCATATCTCACTGACCTCCTCTCCCCCTACCAATCCTCACGGTCCCTCAGATCCACATCAACCGGTCTCCTCTCCATCCACAAGCCCAACCTCCGCAGTTTTGGGGACAGAGCCTTCTCCAGGGCAGCTCCCAGGCTCTGGAACTCCCTCCCCCAACTGATCCGCAATTCCGTGTCCCTCACCATCTTCCAGTCCCACCTCAAGACTCATCTCTTCACCTCTGCCTATCCTTAGCCCCACGTCCCCCTCCCTTTTCATCTGTGCATTAATTGCCTCATATTGTGTTTTGAATTGTATTCTGTCTTTACTTTGTGTACTAGTCATGTCTCTACTATTTATTTAATTCCCCTTACATGTTTTTCCTCTACCTGCTAAATTTTTGTAAGGTGTCCTTGAGACTCTTGAAAGGCGCCCATAAATAAAATTTATTATTATTATTATTAATCTGCAATAACCTTTGCACAGGTGCAAACAGTGTTGTGGTAGCAATATCTCTGGGGAGGAAAGATTGACTGTGTGTAAATGGGAATGCTGGATTTGATGGAGATGGTGTATCTGCTGAATTGAATGTCAGGATTTAATTAAAATGTTAGAAGGCAATTTCCATCCAACAAGTAACAAAAAGCCAACTGCTGTTGAGAGAGAAAGCTTGATGCACTCACTCATAGCAGGAGACTGGGGCCAAGAGACAAGGAAAGGATAGGGATTGGAAAGGGAAAACTGTAAAAAGACGGAAGCAGACTGCATCAGGTTAGCTGTGAATCCAGAAGATGTTTCCATTTCTTCTAGCTTTGAAGCATAATACTGACTGACTTGTTTCAATGCTGTACAGCTCTATGACTCACTTGCTGAGTCTAGTCATTTATGCATGCATTCAGTTGCTGATTATGTAGCTAAAAAAAATAAAAGATTGCTGAAATTTTGTGGCATGTTGCTGTATGTTGTAACACTGGATCTACCTCTCAAATGAAAATTGATAGCTGAAACACAACCAATGTACCAACTAGTAGTTTGTGCTATCAGTCTGTTGACGATAGGTTACTTTTAGATTTTAATTTGAACTCTACGCTCCTTGCATTTCACGACTCTTTGTCATTATTTAGTCTTTTCTCCCAATTGACACATAAATTAGTTTTAAGCCCAATTCATTAAAAGTGTCATCCAGTATTCTGCACTACTTAGAAAGCAAATTATGCAAATCAATTTGTTTTACATTCTATATTTCATGCAAATCTCATTCATTTGCATCATAAAAGGCTATTTCAGAAATGGCGCCAAATATTGGAACCTTGTTTCCGAAGTCTAAAAACAGACACAAGAACTGAAAATGCCCACCATAAACTGAGGAAAACTAATTGGTATTTGTATTGGTATTGGTATATTATTATCATGTGTGTCGAGATACAGTGAAAAACTTTGTTCTGTGAGTCATCCAGGTAGTTGAAACCATACATGAGTACAACAGGTAGTATTAAAGTGAAAATAAACAGTGTGCAGAATATAGTGTTACAGCATCAGAGAAAGAGTTCAGATAAATAATTGCAATGGGCCACAAGAAGGTACCTCGAAAAAGGAGAATACCCTTAGCATATGAGAGGTCTGTTCAAGAGTCTGATAACAGCAGGGAAGAAACTGGTCTTTCATCGAGTGGTATATGTTCCCAAGCTTGTGCATCATCTGCCCAATGGAAAAGAGGAGAAGAGAGAATGACTGTATGCGAATGATCTTTGATTATGTTGGCTGTTTCCCAAGGCAGTGCGGAGTGTAATGAAGTCGATGGTGGTGTGGGGTGGGGTTGCTGGTTTGCCTGATGGACTGGGCTGTGTCAACAACTTTCTATAAATTTATTGTGGTGTTCATCAGAGCAGTTGCTTCACCACGCGGCGATGCATGCCGATGGGATGCTTCTATGGTGCATCTGCAGAAACTGGTAAAAGTCATTGGGGACAGGCCGAATAGTCTTCGTTCTCTGACGAAGTAAAGGGGTTGGTGTGTTTTCTTGGCTCATCATCGATGTGGATGGACCAGGACAAATTGTTGGTGACACTGATGCCTCAAAATGTGAAGATCTCAAACATCTCCACTTCAGCTATGGGTCTTTATTGAGAATTTAGAGTGAGATTGAAAACGTTTTCTTCAAGGGTAGAAGCTGAAGTCATTGTTCTCCACAAACAAGATTGCTATTCACCAAAGTTACCAGCTTTTCCAATTAATGAAAAATAGAAAATAACTTTGGTTAATCAATTACCAACAGTCACATGTAGTTGTAAAATGTAATGCCTGTACATGTAATTTTCTTGAGAAATAATTAAAGCACTTAGTCAATCAATATCCACTTGCAGTGATGAGAGAACGACTTGTATTTTTATGTTGCCTTTCAAGCAAATAAGTTATTCCAGTGCTTCATTAAAGGACTTCCAAAATGTAATCTCTGTGCAATGAAGGAAACACAACGACCAATATATGCACAGACGAAATAATGAAATACATTGTCAGATTAGCTGGTTTGTATAAATCTGGTCTAACTATTTTTCGCTTCTTCAAGTAATACTTTGCTATTTGTTGAGAAGGCTGAAGAGATTGATTGATTGATTGATTGACAGCATTGTAACAGGCCCTTCGGCCCACCAAGACCATTTACTAATGATCACCCATTCACACGAGTTCTATGCTCACCTCCTTTCGCATCAACTTCACACACACTAGGGATAATTTACAGACGTCAATTTACCTACAAACCCGCACATCTTTGGAATGTGGGAGGCAACTGGAGAACCTACAGGAATCACACATGGTCACAGGGAATATGTGCAAATTCCACAAATACAGCACATGAGGTCAATATCGAACCCAGATCTCTGGTGTGTGAGGCAGCTGCTCTACCAGTTTGCCACAGTGCCACCCTCTAATAATGTCATCTCAGCTGATAGATGTCACCTCCAGAAATCAGCAGCTTCATGTTTGTGCTTAAATGTCTCCAGTTTTAATTACTGATTCAGAGTGCTATCTCTCAGCCAAGGCTGGGGATCATCTGAAGTGTTGATGGTATGATTTGTTGATCTAGGTACAAAACAGAAAATGCTGTAAACCATTCAGACGGCATCTATGGATAGAAAAACAGATAACAAAAGTTGAATCATAACTATTTTAGAAAGTGGTGGAAAGGATGTTAAGACTGGTGATGAAATATGGCATCTGAATCGAGAAGAATGCTTCTTAAAGAAGCATGTTCAGACAAGGCCTGAGATAGCAACAGAAAACATAAATGAATGCAAAAGGAAAACGATGAGGTTAGAATGAGCAGAGAATATTTGAATGCATCTTAAACAATGTCATTGTAAAAGGGAAAGATAAAGTATTTGCTAAAACTGTTGAGTGGATGATCCATGTCAAATTCACCTAAAGGTCTGCACCAACACAGAAGCCAAACTTCAAATAATTCAATCCACTGCATTTGATCTCACAATATGTAACAAAGATTTGGTCCCATCAAGAGTTTTGCATTGATTCTCCATGGCAATGTCTTAAACTGAACTGGAGAATCCACAATTCGACTATAGAATGAGTTCCAATCTGTCATCCACTTCATCACAGGCACTGCCAATATCCAGGTGTAAAATTTTCCAACTTCACCACTGCTTGAGCTCATCTGTGCTTCATCTCAACTGTTCCTGTCACATCACCTATACCTTTGGTATTTTTAAACGATCATTTTAGCACTTTCCTGGCTGGCCTTCCGGGCAACACAGTGGTGCTGCTGGTAGAGCTGCTGCATCACAATGTCAGATATTTACATTTGATCCTGACTTTTGGTGCTAACTGTGTGGAGTTTGCATGTTCTCTCTGTGAACAATTACTTTTGTGTAATGTGCAAAATTATGGATCATGCCTTGAACATTATCATCCAAATTGTTAATATAGATGACAAACTGCAATGGGCCCAGTACCAATCCTTGAGGCACGTCACAGGCTTCCATTCCATACACATTCTGTGCAACTTACAGAGGCAAATTAACCTACAACCCACCTTTCTTTGGGATGTAGGCGGAAACCAGAACATCTCGCCCTGGTCAGATGAATCCAGGGGGAGATGGGACTGGATGTAGAATTGGCCTCAAAGTCTGAAGCAGAAGGCGATGATGGAAAGCTGTCTTGGCCTTCATCAGACATGGAATCGAGTATAAATGTTACACTAATACTAGATGTTGATGAGGCCGCACTTAGACTACAGTGCAGGAAGGAACTGCAGTTGCTGGTTTAAACCGAAGATATACACAAAAAGCAGGAGTAACTCAAAGTAACTTCAGACTTCTTCTTAGAGTGGTATTGGTCACCCTGCTAGAGGAAAGATGCTGTTAATAGGCTGTGGGCCGAGCATCAAAAATGCGTCTAGAAATAGGATTTCGTGACCCAAGTCACCAAACTACATGACATTTTCCACAGATTTGGATGAAATATAATTGAGAAGGATGTCATAACTTGTAATTGCCGAAAGTTGCACATTAATTAATTAAACTAATTAGAACATGAGATCTGAAAAATAAGCGCCATCTAGTGGCCAATGCCCGTATTACACCATGGGCAGCCTATTCCCGTGTTGCAGTCCATTTAAACTATATATTATTATACCAATATATATATATATATGTAACCTGTAAATATGAATGTAATCATATATAATTAAGTATAATTATATTATATAAAAATAATATGATGAATATAATTTTGAGTGTGTTTTTTTAATGACACTGTCGCAGAGGTCCTGCTCCTGAACCAGCCTAATTAATGGGTTAGGGCAGTTCTTGTGGGTTCCTTCCTTTACTGAACCCCACTGACTGCCAGTGTGCAGAGTGGGGGTGAAGGCCATAGTGGGACGGGCAGTGCCAGGCAGGCATGTTCCAGTCGCTTTAATAGGAAATTAAATGAGACTGCAGCAGATGTCCCAGGTTTTAAGGGCTCATGAACCTGCCTAATTAAAGGGTCAGCACAAATCCTCTAGGTTTTCCCATTTAATGAACCCCGCTGACTGCCAAAGTGGGGAGAGTGGGGGTGACGGCCATAGTGGGACTGGGGCAGTGCCAGACCTGTAAGAGACCTGTCTTATTTCTGATGTAAATGTCACATCCTGGCCAAGAATCGAATGCTCTGATGTTTACTGGATGAATATTCATTTTAAGCTACAATGAGCTTATATTTATGTTATTTGACCAAATAAACAGTGAAACGATCCACATTAAAATAAAACTTTATATAATCATTTTTTTCCACAATTTATTTAATTTGTGTACTTTGAACCTTTACAAATGATGCAATGCGCTGGTAGGACATGCCTACGGTCAGTGTGCTCGACAGTTGCTGTTTGTTGACTATGACTTGTCATGGATCGAAGCAGTCTCTTTGGGGCCGGCTCATCTGCTTCACCATCAGGAACTGCCTCTTGAGTTGATTCACCTGCTTCAGGCTTTTCAGCGTCTTGAACTCAATTGAAAGAGGAAAAATAAAACAGAAAAGGAATGAAAAGTAAAATAAATCAACATCCTCAAATATATCTTTTCATTTTTCAAAGTAACATTGACCATAAGTAAAAAGATTTGTTGTTTGAGTCCTATCATTACCTTTCTTCCTTCTAGACTTTGCTATCGCTCGATTTATTGTTATGTTGCAGAAGCACTCTGCATGATAACCTGGGATACACTGCTGCCTCCTAATAATAGAAGATAATATGTGTCAGGGTGTATTTTACATATTTTCATCTTTTATATTATGTAAGACAATATCGACATATCAATGAGGAAATTAAACATGTATGCATGTCCAGGTAGATGGGATGGCAAGTCTGCAAATTATCAAATTTGTGTTCATTAAAGCACAGTGAATGTCCACACAAAACACTTTTGTGTGGACAGGCTCTGAAGAGTGGTGGGGCAGAAGCTGCAGAAAAAAAAATCTCATATTACTTAGGTCTGCATGGACTTCGATTCATAAAATGTCAATCTCTTCTTAATGTCAATGAGACTGACACTGTAATTTACAGCCATAGATAAGACTTCAAGTTCAAGTGCAGGAGCAGAGGGTGCAGAATAGCTAGATAAAGAAACATCTCATAGTACTTGGGTCTGCATGGACTTCAATTCATAAAGTGTCAACCTCTATTTAATGTCAATGAGACTTACACTGTAATTTACTACAATTGATAAGTTATTTCAAGTTTGAGTAGAGGCCACAGAAAAAAAATATCTTATAGTCATTAAGTCTGCATGGACTTCAATTCATAACATTTAAACCTCTTCTTAATGTTAATGAGAATAACACTGTTACCATAGAAAAAACGAGTTCAAGTTCACACATCACCAATTCATTTCTACAGAAAAATCAACCATTTCTGACCCTTCTCACTGCAATGGAAGCCTATAAATAGCGACCGATATCCCTCCGTTTTTCTCCCGTTGTCGGGGTCTGAAAACGGCCGCTACAGACGGCACTATGTACAACAAACTGGCATTAGTGACAATGTTTAATTGACTGTGTTATGGAAACATATAGTTTAGGCCCTCAATTTCATGAATGAATGAATGAATGAATGAATGAATGAATGAATGAATTTATTAATGAATGAATGGAGTAAGTGAATGAATGAATTTATTCACATTATAAAAGGGTGCAATTAAATTAATTAAACTCCATACAGATAGATTTTCATAAATTCAGACTTTAGATCTTACCTTTCAGTTAGAGTTGATTCCTGGCTGCCTTCTTTGTGTTGGAGCGCCTCTACAGCGACTTTGCTTTCAAGGCTTTCTTCTACTTCAATCCACTTAGCAGCACATTATTCAGCCTTTTTAATGCTTTTCTCACTAAATACAATTACCTTGCTGCAAGTTTCCACGACATGTATTCCACAGAACAACACATCGGAATCTCCAGTAAAACAGGCATCCGTGAAGCCCCCTCAGCTATGTTGTGTGCTAGCCTGAAACAAAGCGCGTGATTGGCCAACTGGCAGACAAATCAATGTTAAACGTGCTTTGATTGGACTAAAAATTACCCTAAATTTTTCCGGTTTTTCTCTAATTTAATAAAAATGTGCAAGTCTTGTTCATAATGAGTTTCAGGGGTGATTTATATGATTTTTTTTACACAATATGTGAAAATTTCATGTAGTTTGGTGACTTGGGTCACAAAACTACAGAATAAAGCTCCTCGGCCCACAGCCTATAAGCTGGAAAGGGTGTCAAGAGAAGATTTATGAGAATGGTGCCAGGTCTCAAAGGACTATGTTATCAGGATACATTTGACAGGCTGGGACCTTCTTCCTTGGAATGTAGGATACTGTGGGATGAACTTATTGGCATGTATAAATTTATGAGGGGCATAGGATGAATGCATTTAGTCCTTTTTTCGGGGTAGGGGAATCAAGAACTAGCGGGCATAGATTTAAGGAGAGGGGGAAATGATTTAATAGGAACCTGAGAGGCAATATTTTGACACAGAGGGTAGTGCGTACATGGAATGAGCTGCCTGAGGATGTGGCTGAGGCTGGTACAATAGCAGCATTTAAAAGACATTTCTACAGTAACATGGATAAGAAAGGTTTAGATGGATGTGCCAAGGGTGGGCAAATGAGTCCGACTTAAATGGGGCACCTCGGTTGGCATGGACGAGTTGGGCCGAAGGGCCTGTTTCTGTGCTGTATGACTGTAATCTCTGATGGACCCAAGATTTGGGCTATTTCTGACCTAAGCAGTCTAATGATAAAAAAAATAGCTCAGTAATGAGGAAAACTCTTAACAGAAAATAAAATTAGGTTATCTCTCTTCCTAATTCATGTCCCCTGTTGTGTATAAATTAGGTTGCAAAGGAATTGCGGGAGTTTTTGAATGCATGTGATGTCATGGTCAGTGCTGGGTCAACAGTATTAAACTGCAGAAGAAAAAGGATGTAAATAATGACAATTGCCTGGGGGTGCATTGACATGGGAAAGATGGGATAAAGGAATTCACTGCAGCACTTTACACTGTGCAGAATGACTGCACCATTGTCACATCATTTCAGATAGCCAGCAGAAATATGATGAATACTAATGAGCTTTGTAATTATTCTGTACACATTCATCTATTACTTCAGTTGCCGTGATAATGATTGTGACAGGTGCAGGAAATGCACTGTCTCTGCTGTGTGATTGGGTTTTATCTGTGTGTAATAAAAAATGGGCAACAGCCAATTTCCTTTAAAAAAACTCCAGAGCTTCTACGCAAAAGGCACTCAAGAGATAAAGTTTTATTTGCTCCCAATTGTCTCGCTGAAAGAAAATTTCAGCATGCCAGAAACAGTCAGAGTAAGTTTGGCAGATGTTGCAATTACATAGTGTTTTTGTATATATCATAATTTGCCAACTCTAGTGCTACACAGCAATTCTCCTGCACAAGATATGATTGAAGCATACTGTTGATGCAAATGGCACATTCTAATTTACAATTATCCATTCCCTATTCATTGCAGTGTAAAGATGATTGTAATAAGTCCTGTGGCCTCAAACTGCTGATGTATTCAATTGAATGTTACTGCATTAGGTTTCCCGGGGTTTATTCAGCAAAACAAACAAGTTTATCCCATTTGCCAAACCAGAAAAAAATGAATGACTGAAGACAGAATGAAGGTCAACTCCATCAACTCTCCAGCTTATTGTCAATTTGACAAGGCAATTCACTAGAAGTTTTTTATTAAGGAAAGTGAATTGCACATGGGCTTGGAAAAGGCACAAGGCTATTGCAAAGGATTATGCAGCACCCATAACATAAGAAAATAGAAGCAGGAGTTGGCCACTCAGCCCCTCAAGCCTGCCCTACAATTTAATATAGTCATAGCTAATCTGCTTAAACCTTAATTCCTCTTCTGTGCCAATTCCAATAGGTCTCAATGCCCTGATCCAAAAATATATCTGCCTTTTCTTTATATACCTCCAGTGATGTAGCCTGTACGTCCCTGTGGTATATACTTTATAATGTTCGTGTTTAATTTTGTGCTTTCCCCACATATGGATATACTTTATCTGAACATTTATTTTGCAAATGCATTTTATATTCCATAGGCAAACATTTCTGGTCACATGTCGCTTTAATTCTCTTGGACATTCTTATTCTGATCAAGTGTTGTCATTCTTGTATGTTGCTACAATGAAGCTCAATTTATGCTCGAACAAAAATGCTGGAAGAATGAATTTGCTGCCTTGAGATGTTTTTATGTGTCTGGGTTGAATGGAAGAGCCAAAGCAGGAGTTGTGCATTCCTTCATGAAGAATTGTATATAGCGGTATTGGCTTAATAAAACTTATTTTCTTCTCAGACAATCCTGTTATAATGTGTGAGTTATTATAACAGGA
This sequence comes from Amblyraja radiata, assembly GCF_010909765.2. Lineage (NCBI taxonomy): Eukaryota > Metazoa > Chordata > Chondrichthyes > Rajiformes > Rajidae > Amblyraja > Amblyraja radiata. The sequence goes on along the minus strand of NC_045966.1, from coordinate 35,307,902 downwards.
TTGTCTGAGAAGTAAAACTTTTTTTTAAGCCATTACCGCTATATACAATTCTTCATGAAGGAATGCACAACTCCTACTTTGGCTCTCCCATTCTTGCAATGTGAAATATAAAACACTGCAAGAACTAGTGAACAATGTCCATGTACATCTCTTCAACCGTTGCTCTCAAAACGATCTTCAATCGACATGGCCATTTTAAACTACAACAGTATGCTATTCCCTCCTTAAATGAGCAGCTTCCCAATGGTAGGATTATACAACACGTGGAATTTGGCCCTGTCATTAGATTTGGGCAGAAGTTACAAGTGTTTGTTGGAGAGTTAAATGTTCCAGCCCACCCTGTCTTTGGCAGGATCCATGTCCCATTTGAAAACCTAACCTTCTGTCGTTGCACAACTTTGTCCATATGTTAGTGTTTACATGGCCTTTTGCAAAACAAGTTAAAATTAGCAACATTGCAGCAAGCTTCAAAGAGATACAGTCAATGTCTATTCCAATGCAATCTGAAAGCCTTTTGAAACACTGATAAACTAGTTTCTGCTCAAAAATCCCAATTTCATTCTAACAAGCACTTGCTTAATATTTTGAATAGCTATTGCCGAACATATATTCTTATAAGAGTACTCATTTTTTATTGGTCAATTAATGTTTATTATTCAATTTAACAATTTCTAGAGTTAATTTTATTCATACTTGTTTAGAAATAAATATTTAGTAGAAAGTGTGCTTCAGTGTAGTTTAGAGATAGAGCATGGAAACAGGCCATTCGGCCCACCAAGTCCACACCTACCTGCAATCCCCGCACACTAACGCTACCCTACACACACTAGGGACAATTTACACTTATAAAGAGCCAATTAACATACAAACCTGAACGTCTTTGGAGTGTGGAAGGAAACCAAAGATCTCGAAATAAACCCACGTGGTCACGGGGAGAACGTACAAACTTCGTACAGACAGCACCCATAGTCGGGATCGAACCCGGGTCTCCGGCACTGCCAGTGCTGTAAGGCAGCAACTCTACTGCTGTGCCACCGTGCCACCCCAAATTTTTTAAAGATTGTTTCTATTGCATTATGTTTAGTTGGGGGGTTTCTGTTGAAACAGCGATCATTTTAACTTATGTTTTAGGAGCAATTTATTGTCTACATGATAACGTATCTTAAAATACTTAAAAAGATAATGAAAAGTAATAAACCAATACAATAACTTTTCAACAGGAAATAATCCTGTTGAAAATAATCTGAATGAATTGTATTTTACTGCAAATTATTATTGGGATTTTATATTTACATATTTGCCTTATATTACGAACCTATAGCTCATTTTTTAAAGACATAAACTAGGGCTATACTGTGAAACATTCATTGAGACATTTGTACCACAGATATAGAATTAACCTTTAACACCCGCAGTTATAAATACCAGCTTCCATGGCATGTTTAATTGAATCAGATTCTTATGCCAAACCAGTTTCCTGTTATTCCAAGGTAATAATATATATATTGCATTGTTCCACCTCTTTTTTGTTTTAGATTTTACTGCATATGTTGCTTTAAAACAATCCGTTATATTTATATTATACTATTATCCTCATAAAACATTCGTGAATCTGAAACAAATATAGAAAATGCTCAAAACACTCAGCAAGTCAGGGAATGTCTGTTGAAGGAGAAATAGATTTAATGTTTCAAATCCAAGATCTTTATCGGAATTGGGAAAGAGAAAGAAACTGGTTATTTCCTCAGTAGCAGAGAAGATGGAGAAGAGACGGGGAGAACAAAGGGGATCTCTCCTTCAGTTAATACTGCAGTTATCAGCTAAATATGCACATTTTGTGTGTTCCTAACAGCAGAGCTGTGGATCGCACACAGCAAGCTATGATTTACTAATAGAGAGAGGAAAACGGAGCCAAAAACATAGGGAGTTGCCTGGCAGGAATGGGCAGTTCTGACCGACAGAAAGATCAACAATGTCCCACAATGGTAGGGTGTTAACCGCTTTAAAGATACCTATGAGGGAGGACACTTAGGGGATATATCTCCTGGCCTTCGACAAGGTACTGCAGCAAGTTCCTGTCTCTTCAAGTGGAAGGTTGAAACCTCTAGTCAGAGGTTTAGTATACGATCAGAAAAACAAGGACCTCCAACAGGCACTGCTCCCTCAGCGGTCCCATTGGAATTGATGCCCAAAAACCTGGCAGGTTTTAAGGAGAACCTTTAAAGATGCAAAGGTACAGGCAGATTTATTAAGAAAATTAACACTTAAAGTTGAGACAAATTAGAAGCCTTTAGAATGGCTTCTTCTTAATTTACTTAAACTCCATGCTCCTAGTTATTGTCTTCCCCTTTCAGTATGAAGCTTATTTCTATTTAAAGAAAAAAAAAATGGAAAGTGGAATTCAAGAGGCAAGGTATGCAGGCACTTCATGATTACTCAGAGAGGTGGTAATACATATAACAAGTAGTGAGTTCGCTGAGGGATTTGTATACATAGATGAGATTTTGCTGGAGTAGAAATCATAGTATAGCTATGAGGATAGTTGTAATGTGATCGGGCCTTGGTGTGGGTCAGCACAAGAACACTAGAGTTCAGTGCCTTCTATAAAGCACTGAGCAGTAGAGTGAAAATAATTGAAGAATGGATGAAGGTTTCAAGAAAGGGTACGCTGAGATTGGGGCAGAGATGTATTTACTAAAATGGTTCAAGCAGTTGTTGATGGAGGAAATATGGGACAACGTATACAACCCAGTATCAAATTGAGTGGAAGAATCAAAAACAATTTCATTGAGGACTGCCAAATGCTACCTTCTAATGCTAATTGGCTTTCACTACTGTCCAGCTGGCATTTTATGTTGGAGAACGGTAGCTAGCTGACAGGGAGGCTAAGAAACTTACCAGTCTTTTGACTTACAATCCACTGTGGAAATGAATATCAACTGCTGCTGGCTTCCTCCTTGAAATAAAATTGGCCCTTGAAGCTCATAATTAGACAAATCATCAGCTTTCAAATGAATTCTCCAGTTGCATATTCCACCATTCTGGATCTTCTCTTGCTGTGAATATCGCCAGGTTCTGCCAAATTGGAATCAAAGTAGCCAGCATATGTTGCAGTGATAAAGGATAATTTGTCATTAACTACCTTCTCAGGACAAGAGTTTCTCTCATTCAACATTACTTTCAGAATAGGAAATAGATGTATCAACAGTGCTATAGAGTCATAAGAATTGTGGAACAGAATGAACCCTGCAACCATCATGTCTATGTTGGTAAATATAATAGTGTAGTGACCTGGTCAAGGTCAGGAAAAGGCCAGACGCCAGGTGGATTCAAAAGAAGCTTTTTATTCCATCAGTCGGAGTACACACCACGACACCCTTGAGAGCACCCCTGACAGCGTCGTCGGGAAACCCCGTAGCAGAAGAGAGCACCCCTGACAGCGTCGTCGGGAAACCCCGTGGCAGACCAACGCCCCCGTCTCTCAATCGGCGAGGGGGATGATCCAAGTAGTGGCCTATCCCCCAGGGACCGCCACAGGACCCCCCCCCCCAAGTACCCGAGGTACGAAACGGACAGGAGGGCGTACACGGTGGCCAGCCCGGGTGCACACAACGCTCGGCCCCGGAACAGGCGACTGATCAACAAGTGCGGGGGATGAAGTAGTCAGAGGAGGAGGTACCCTAGACAGAGGCCGCCCTCGCTTATGGGGCCGCGCTACCAGCGCCGGCCGATCGATATCAATATGTGCTGGCTTCAACCGCGCAACTGAAACAGTCTCACGCCGACCCCCCATGTCCAGGATGAAAGTCGACGAGCCATGTTCCAAGACCCAGAAGGGACCTTCGTACGGCCGCTGTAGAGGTGTCCGATGTGCATCACTGCGCAGAAAAACAAACTGGCAGTCCTCCAGAGCAGAGGGAACGTGCGGACGGAAGGACCCATGACGAGACGTGGGCACCGGCGCCAGCTTGCCCACCGTCAGCCGAAGACGTTGCAGAGCGTCCGAAGGCTGCTCCACCTGGCCACGTGCCGGCGGGATGAACTCCCCAGGCACCGTTAACGGAGACCCATACACCAACTCGGCGGAGGAGGAGGCCAAGTCCTCCTTGGGTGCGGTGCGTATCCCCAGCAAAACCCACGGTAGAGCGTCTACCCAGCCTGGGTCAGTGAGCCGCGCCCTCAGGGCACCCTTAAGCTGTCGGTGAAACCGCTCCACGAGGCCGTTCGACTGCGGGTGGTACGCCGTCCTGTGGTGCAGACGGACACCCAGGAGGCGTGCCATGGCAGACCACAGCTCTGACGTGAACTGAGACCCCCGGTCAGAAGTTAGGTCCAGTGGAACACCGAACCGGGCGATTCAGTGCGCCAACAATGCTCGAGCACAGGTGGTTGTTGCAGAATTCTGTAGCGGAATGGCTTCAGGCCACAGCGTGAAGCTGTCCACAACAGTGAATAGATACGTCATGCCCTGGGACAACGGCAGCGGCCCCACGATGTCCACGTGAATGTGGTCGAAACGTTTCTGAGGAATGGGGAACTCCTGCAACGGCGCGTGCACGTGTCGTTGCACCTTGGCGGTCTGGCACGGGATGCAAGTGCGCGCCCAATGTCCAACCTCCTTCTGCAGCCCGTGCCACATAAAGCGGGAGGCTACCAGGGCCGTTGTCGCCCTGACGGAGGGATGCGCAAATCCATGGAGCACCTCAAACACCCTGCGCCGCCAGGCGATGGGGACGATGGGTCGCGGAACTCCAGAGGAGACATCGCACAGCAGCGTGGTACCCCCAGGACCACAGACAACGTCCTACAACTGCAGGCCCGAACGATAAGTGGCCATCTCCTCGTCGACAAGCTGAGCGGCTGCCAGGGCGGAATAATTGATCCCCTCACCGACTTGGAGAACCGTGTGGACTGCAGGTCTTGATAAGGCATCGGCCACCCTGTTGAATTTGCCCTCAACGAACCGGATGGAGGTGGTGTACTCGGACACATACGCCAACTGCCTCTGCTGCCGGACCGACCACGGGTCTGATACCTTGGTGAACGCGAAGGTTAGCGGCTTCTGGTCCGTGAATGCAGTAAATGGTCTCCCCTCCAGAAAATAGCGGAAATGACGTACGGCGAGATACAGGGCAAGGACTCAGCAAGTTAATCCTGTAGGAAGGAACTGCAGATGCTGGTTTAAACTGAAGATAGACACAAAATGCTGGAGTAACTCAATGGGACAGGCAGCATCTCTGGGGAGAAGGAATGGGTGACGTTTCGGTTTGAAACCCTTCTTCATTTTGTGTCTATCTTCGGCAAGTTAATCCTTTTTAGTTTCCTCAGGTCCTCAGAGCTGATTGAGAGTTTTTCTTTTTAATTTACTTAAACTCCTTGCTCCTAGTTATTGTCTTCCCCTTTCAGTATAAAGCTTATTTCTAATTTTTTTTAAACACAACGTGTTGGAGTAAATCAGTGGGTCAGGCAACGTCTCCAGGGTGACATTTTGGGATAGGACCCTCCTTCAGACCGAGCATTTCCACATAACCACAGATGTCCGGCCCTGACTACAGATGTTCAATAAATGTCACTAACATAGCAAATACTGTCCCACGGACTTTGCATAAAGTTCTCAGTTAAAAATTGTTATTTTTTTTTATTTTTTTTTTATATACACACTTCACATTTTTCTACTTTCTACCATCTATTTTTTCACTCTTTCCCCTTTCTATTGTTTTCTTTTTCTTGTCTTGCTTACTTCCTTCTCATAACATAAAACCAGAGGTTGTACATGGAATGGATTACGGTATGACATAGTTGGCACCTAAAATTAGGTGCCACTGTATTGTTTTGTATTGTATTAACTTCTAATAAAATAAACAAAAAAAAAAAAAAAAAAAAAAAAAAAAAGTTTGTTATGAAATCACAGAGTACAGAAACAGGCCTTTTGGCCTCACTCGGCATGCCTGATCGAACCCCGGTCTCTAGCACTGTAAAGGGCCTGTTCCACTTGGACATAATTTGCGCGTCATTTACGCGACATCCTAAAATTTGGTTGACGCCTAGTGACGCGCGCATGACGCGTGGTGAGGCGTGGTGACGTATGCAGTGATGCGCAGTAACGTGCGGCGCCCCAGGATTTTGGAATGCTCAAAATCCTCACGCGCACCTGCGTGACATTTCCCTTGTGCACGCTGACATACTGATGGCGTATGCTGACGTACTGACGGCATACGTGTAGCGCGTGGTGACTCATGGTTACGCACGGTGACGAACGAACATTGCCTATGCTAATTTATTATGCGTCAACGTCCGTAACCATGCACTGCCCATACACCGTCGACGTGCCAGTTGCGCATCATTTGTGCGCCACATCACAAGTACACTCTACTATTGTGCTACTGTGCCGCCCCAGTTATCAGTGATTCTAAGTAATCCAGACTGTGATAGTGAATAAATTTTAGTACATAGAGCAATCTAGTAGTAATTTAGTGCTGAGATAGGATTGTAGAGTGTTGTGCAGCGTAGATCACGAACATGATGGTAAATGAGAAGAAGCTGTTCTCAAACCTGAAGGTAATGGTTGTCAGGCTCCTGTACCATTTACCCGATAATAGCAGCGAGATGAGACTAAGGCCAAGGTAAGTGCAGGTCTTTAATGACATTAGCTGCCTCTTATAGATCCCTTTGATGGTAGGAGGTTTGTTACCATGATAAGATAATGTCCCCCACAGCTGCTTCATTCATGGCCTTTCAAGATACCGAACTAGGCCATGATGGAACCAACCAATATGCTCTCCAATATATACCTATAATAAATAGTTCGATAGAGTATTTGGCAGCATGCCATACCAAACTTTGGACGAAGTAAAGGTATTGGTGAGCTTTTTATGTGGTTGCATCAATGTGCTGGACCCAGCGCAGAGCATCAGAGATGTGTATGCAGATACAAGGAACTTCAGATATTGTTTTTTTTTTTTAAATACAAAGTCCTGGAGTATCACAACAGGTCAGGCAGCATCTCTGGAGAACGTGGATAGATAACATTTTGGGTCAGAAATTTGAAGCTGTCGACTTGCTGCACCACCATACTGATAAAGAACACAGGTGCAAACTTCCTCTGTTTTCCTTTCTAAATTCAACAATCAACTCATTGGCCTTGCTAATGTTAAGACCAAGGTTACCGTTTTCTGCCATCGCTCAACCAGATAATTTACCTCCCTCCTGTAGTCTGACTCATCATTACCCAGTAATCATCTGATGACGATAGTATCATCAGCTAATTTAAAGGTGGCATTGGAGCAGTGTTTACCGACCCAGTTAGGTGTATAAAGGAAGTAGATCACCAAGCTGTAGTCAATGAACAAGAGCCTGACAATGAACAAGCCACCTGCCATGGTATGGAGTTTGTACGTTCTTCTCTTGACCGCCTGGGTTTTCTCCGAGATATTCGCTGTCCTCCCACACTCCATAGATGTACATGTATGTAGGTTAATTATCTTTGTATATGTGTAAATTGTCCCTAGTGTGCGTGGGATAGTGTTAATGTGTGGGGATTGCTGGTTGATGCGGACTGGGGGGGGAGGGGGGGGGAGGTTATTGTCATTCCATACTGATTGAGATCTGCCAATGAGGAAGTCAAGGATCCAGTGGTGATGGTAGATGAATTGAAGTGGATATAGAGAAAGCACGTCAGTCTCTGCCCGTAGAAATCCACCTCACCAGAAATTGAAGGATTCCACTTAGCCTATTTGATTTAGGAAATTTCACTATGAAATACTTTTTCAATAACAGATTTCTTTTCTATACGTAGGCATGTTTTTTTATTGATTGCAGCATGTACCATTTGTACCATCTTCATTGTTATCTTGTTGAATTGGACCTGACTGCTAGCTTCTGATGAGAACAGTTTGTCTTTGATGGAAAGGTTTATGAATCTGCTGTTCCCTTGTGAATTGCAAATTATCCTTCAATTGACATAATACTGAATAGAACATCCAAGGTGCTGATCTGGTAATTTTCTGTTACACCTTTTACTCTAAAGTTTTTTATTTCCATGTTTAACATTTCGGAGGGTCAAGAGGATATTTCTGATAATGTAATGAAATTATAAAACCATATTGAATAATTATAATTACAATTCTGTATACATAATATCCACCATTTCATACATACACACCCCATTCCCTCCCAATACTAAATTCACCAGGATGATGCTTGGATTAGTCATAGAGTCACAGTCATAGAGTGATACAGTGTGGAAACAGGCCCATCAGCCCAACTCGCCCACACCGGCCAACAATGTCCGAGCTACCCTAGTCCAACTTGCCTACTCTTGGTCCATAACCCTCCAAACCCGTCCTATCAATAGAGAATAGACAATAGGTGCAGGAGTAGGCCATTCGACCCTTTGAGCCAGCACTGCCATTCAATGTGATCATGGCTGATCATCCCCAATCAGTACCCCGTTCCTGCCTTTTCCCCATATCCCCTGACTCCGCTATCTTTAAGAGCCCTATCCAGCTCTCTCTTGAAAGCATCTAGAGAACCTGCCTCCACCGCCCTCTGAGGCAGAGAATTCCACACACTCACAACTCTCTGTGAGAAAAAGTGTTTCCTCATCTCCGTTCTAAATGGCTTAACCCTTATTCTTAAACCATGGCCCCTGGTTCTGGACTCCCCCAACATCGGGAACATGTTTCCTGCCTCCAGCGTGTCCAAACCCTTAACAATCTTATATGTTTCAATAAGAATCCCTCTCATCCTTCTAAACTCCAGAGTGTACAAGCCCAGCTGCTTCATTCTCTCAGCATATGACAGTCCCGCCATCCCGGGAATTAACCTTGTAAACCTAAGCTGCACTCCCTCAATAGCAAGAATGTTCTTCCTCAAAACAATACTCCAGATGTGGTCTCACTAGGGCCCTGTACAACTGCAGAATGACCTCTTTGCTCGTATACTCGACTCCTCTTGTTATAAAGGCCAACATGCCATTCGCTTTCTTCACTGCCTGCTGTACCTGCATGCTTACTTTCATAGACTGATGAACAAGGACCCCCAGATCTCGCTGTACTTCCCCTTTTCCCAACTTGATGCCATTTAGATAGTAATCTGCCTTCCTGTTTTTGCTCCCAAAGTGGATAACATCACATTTCTCCACATTAAACGTCATCTGCCATGCATCCGCCCACTCCCCCAACCTGTCCAAGTCACCCTGCATTCTCATAGCAACCTCCTCCCAGTTCACACTGCCACCCAGCTTTGTGTCATCTGCAAATTTGCTAATGTTACTTTGAATCCCTTCATCCAAATCATTGATGTATATTGTAAATAGCTGCGGTCCCAGCACCGAGCCTTGCGGTACACCACTAGTCACTGCCTGCCATTCTGAAAGGGACCCGTTAATCCCCACTCTTTGTTTCCTGTCTGCCAACCAATTTTCTATCCGTCAGCACTCCACCCCCAATACCATGTGCCCTAATTTTGACCACTAATCTCTTATGTGGGACCTTATCAAATGCTTTCTGAAAGTCCATGCACACTACATCCACTGGCTCTCCCTTGTCCATTTTCCTAGTTACATCTTCAAAAAATCCAGAAGATTAGTCAAGAATGATTTTCCATTCATAAATCCATGCTGACTCGGACCGATCCTGTTACTGCTATCCAAAGGTGCGGCTATTTCATCTTTTATAATTGACTCCAGCATCTTCCCCACCACCGATGTCAGGCTAACTGGTCTATAATTCCCTGTTTTCTCTCTGCCGCCTTTCTTAAAAAATGGGATAACATTAGCTACCCTCCAATCTACAGGAACTGAGCCTGAGTCTATAGAACATTGGAAGATTATCACCAATGCATCCACGATTTCTAAAGCAACTTCCTTAGTTACCCTGGGATGCAGACCATCAGGCCCTGGGGATTTATCAGCTTTCAGTCTCTTCAGTCTACCCAACACCATTTCCTGCCTAATGTGGATTTCCTTCAATTCCTCCGTCACCCCAGATCCTCTGGCCACTACTATATCAGGAAGAATGTTTGTGTCCTCCTCTGTGAAGATGGATCCAAAGTATCTGTTCAACTCATTTACCATTTCCTTGTTCCCCATAATAAGAAGAACAAGGAAATGTACCCCTATCCATGTACCTGTCCAACTGTTTCTTAAACGATGGGATAGTCCCAGCCTCAACTACCTCCTCTGGCACCCACCTCTGTGTGAAAAAGTTACCCCTCAGATTCCTATTAAATCTTTTCCCCTTCACCTTGAACCGGTGTCCTCTGGTCCTCAATTCCGCTACTCTGGGTAAAATACTATGTGCATCTACCCGATCTATTCCTCTCATGACTTTATATACCTCTGTAAGATCTCCCCTCATCTTTCTATGCTCCATGGAATAGAGACCCAGCCTACTTAACCCCTCCCTATAGCTCACACCCTCCAGTCCTGACAACATCCTCGTAAAAAGGATGTTAGTTGGGAGAGATTGGATAAACTGGGCTTGTTTTCCCTGAAGCAAAGGAGGCTGAGGAGTGACCTGATTGAATTATATAGGATCATGAGAGGCAGAGATAGGGTAGATAATCAAATTGTTTACCCATGACAGAGATATAGAAAAAGAGGGCAAAAGTTTAAGATGAAAGGAAGGAATACATAAAGGGATCAGAGATACATTTTTTAAAATCTTAGAATTGTTAATATTGGTAGAGAGGAGGTGGTTGGATGAGATCAAACATTATGTTTAAGAGGCACTTAGACAGGCACTTAAATAGGCAAGGCGTTTAAGGATATGATCTTAAATCAATTAATATAAATGTGCAAAATGTTCAGCATGGACTTGTGGGCTATGGAGCACATTTCTGTATGACTATGACTATTCCTTTTGCTACCATAGTTAAAATAATACTCTGAAATACTTAGGTGTATTGTTGTGACGATGTTGATCCATTTAATTTAAGGCTGTTTACAGAGCAAGAACATTTTTCAAGGAGATGCTACAATCTTAAAGCACCGTTTAGACTTGGAGATATAGCGTGAAAACAGACCCTTCGGCTCACCGAGTCCGCACTGACCAGCGATCACCCCATACACAAGCACTATGCTACACACTAGGGACAATTTACAATTTACAAAGCCAATTAACCTACAAACCTGCATGTCTTTGGAGTGTGGGAGGAAACCTACGTGGTCACGGGGAGAACATACAAATTTCGTACAGACAGCACCCATAGTCAGGTTCAAACTTAAGTCTCTGGCAGTGTCTAGGAATGTTTTTTTCTTATAATTTCATTCAGTTACTATCATTTGTGGGTAATGTTTTTTAGGGTTATTCACAAAAGTTAGACAAATTGGACAAGACATTCAATTTTAAGGATGTTTCATCATCCAATTCTTACATTCCCATTTTCCACGTTCCTGTATTGTAATTTACAACCAACAATAAGTTAAACTATCAAATGAAAGTATTTTCAATAATTGTTTTAGGACATTTATGTGACCATAAATTAGCCCCTTGGCTAATATATTATTGTGCTGTTGCAACAGTAAAAAATATGACATTTAAACTGCAGTCTTTAGATTGAGCTAAGAGCAAATGGCTAGAGATTGATTTGTGCAATAAAAGAATCTGGCAGTGTGTCAGAAAATTGTTTCCTGAGGTTTGGAATTGTGCTAGTAAGGAAATCACTTTAAACTAGGCTGGTGCAGATGTCCCACTCAAACTGACCAGCAAGAGGATTTGTGCACAAGGTAAACATTGATGGATTGGCATTGAGATATGGATAGTTTAAAAATATGAGTCATGTATGTTACATAATTTATGTTGGTGCAATGCGAATGTCAGAAAGCAGTTTCTTAAACAGATGGCAATCACTATCTGGAATAGGTTCCTTGCACTGGCTAAGACATTGGCATAATTGAAACATCAGCTGGGTATCATAACAGAAAGACAATGGGGTTCATAATCTGAAAAACTATGTTGAAATTGCCAAAGGGTTTCATCTGAAACTATCTAGTGATTATAGGAATCAAACAGAAACATATGTTCATTCTTCACTATAGTTTTTTTTTGTTAATTAAATCTAATTAACAACTACTTCCTGCAAACCATATGGATGGAATCTTTCAAACAATCTCCCACAGGAAACCGAGTTCAAGGTTAGGCTTTCAAATTTCATACTTTCACGACTGGAGATGACTCATTTTAGATTTAATTGTGTTAACCTTCTACCAACCCGAGGTAATTGCACACTACAATAGCAATTAATATCATCAGTTAGGGTACAAAAGAGGTTATCGCTCAATCACACCACCAGCCATAACTTCCTCCTCCCTAAGAGATGTGCGGGGACCATATTTTCCATGATTCTCTGGTTTGCTCATCCCTACCCACTCACCCATCCATCCATCCTTCCCAGGCAACGGCAGGAGGCCTAACCACTGTACCTGTGGATTCTCCCTCACCTTTATCCATGCACCACATCAAAACATGGAAGAGAGACAGACATTCTCCTGCACCTCCTTCAGCTTCACCTATTGCATTTGGTCCTCTCAAAGTTGCCTCCTCGAAAATGTTGAGCCCAAATGCCGACTAGGCAACTTTTTTTGCCAAGCACTTGTGCTGTTTCCACTCTGGCCATCCTAACCTCCTCTTTGTCACCCATCATAAGGCCATAAGTGATAGGTGCAGAATTAGGCCGTTCGGCCCATCAAGTCTACCCCACCATTCAAACATGGCTGATCTATCTCTCCCTCCCAACCACATTCTCCTGCCTTCTCCCCATAACCCCTGACATCCTGCTGACTCATCTGTCTTCATTCTCCTCTGGTGCCAGGGTTTGGCCAAACTCAAACTAGAGGAAAAGCACCTGATATTACAACCCAATAACTGAATATTGAACTCTTCAATTTCAGGCAATACCACACACATTCTGTCTCTTTCCCTCTTTCCTCTTATCTACCCCAGTCCCCTCTTACACACCCTTCTTCCCTCCTAACCCCCACCCCTTTCACCCTATTTCTGTTGACCACTTCCCCACACATTCTCCTCTCACTGGAACCCCTTCCCTCTCTAATTCTCACAACCTACCCTCCCTTTGTTGTTCTCATCTGCGGCCGCCCATCATTCTGTTCCATTCTTCTCAAACATTTCTTCTCAGATTTCAGAATTTGCAGACTTTTGATCTACATTTATAACCTCCTAGCCTTTGTCACGATCTATACCCATCCCCCTCTCACCTGACGTGAGCTCTTGCCTACACCCTTGCCTACTGCCCTTATCACTTTTTACTGTTTGTTTCTCCTCTTCCAGTCTAGATGATGGGTCTCCACCCAAAACATCACCTGTTTATTTCCCTCCATAGGCTTGATCTGCTGAGCTTCTTCTTTTTTCGTGTGGCGTGCACAGCCTAAAGTTGTTGGACAACTTGTTCTATTTGATCTACCGTTTGTGCACGTCGAGTTGATTGCATTAGTCGAAACAGGGCGGACCACGTGAAGGTTGCAATCTTCCACCCCACCTGCTGAGCTCTTCCAGCTGCTCTACTTTTTTAGACTACAAAAGACACAGATTGAACTAAAAAAAATGATTATCCCTAAAGGAAATGCTGAAATGGTAGAAGATTACCTGCAGCACTATCAGTACTTGCTATCTACCCAAGTACTTTGGATGAATCTACTGTGATTTTGCCTCAATCAACTGATTACACATTTGAGTCATTTGGGAGTCGCACAAATCTACTGAAAGTGATCAATGCCATCTTTCACCACATCTGTTTGTCTTACAGAGATGATTGAATCAATAGACAATAGACAATAGGTGCAGGAGTAGACCATTCAGCCCTTCGAGCCTGCACCGCCATTCAATGTGATCATGGCTGATCATCCCCAATCAGTACCCCGTTCCTGCCTTTTCCCCATATCCCCTGACTCCGCTATCTTTAAGATCCCTATCCAGCTCTCTCTTAAAAGCATCCAAAGAACCTGCCTCCACCGCTGTCTGAGGCAGAGAATTCCAACCACAACTGCTGCCTATTAGCAAAAAGACATTCACGAACAAAGATTCTTCAGTGAAAAAATAGACTTGCCCTGATTTGTGCATTAAGTGGCGGGTATTTGCTTTTCACAACCTAGCTACTTAGGATAGGTTAAGAAAGAACTGCAGATGCTGGAAAAATCGAAGGTAGACAAAAAAGCTGGAGAAACTCAGCGGTTGAGGCAGCATCTATGGAGCGAAGGAATACGCGATGTTTCGGGTTGAGACCCTTCTTCAGACTGATGTCGGGGGGAGGGCGGGAAAAAAAAAGGAAGAAGCGGTGACAGTAGGCTGTGGGAGAGCTGGGAAGGGGAGGGGAAGGAAGGAGAAAGCAATGACTACCTGAAATTGGAGAAGTCAATGTTCATACCGCTGTGGTGTAAACTACCCAAGCGAAATATGAGGTGCTGTTCCTCCAATTTGCGGTGGGACTCACTCTGGCCATGGAGGAGGCCCAGGACTGAAAGGTTGGATTCAGAATGGGAGGAGGAGTTGAAGTGCTGAGCCATCGGGAGATCAGGTTGGTTATTGCGAACTGAGCGGAGGTGTTGGGTGAAGCGATCGCCAAGCCTACGCTTTGTCTCACCGATGTAAAGCAGTTGACACTTAGAACAGCGGATGCAGTAGATGGGGTTGGAGGAGGTGCAGGTGAACCTCTGCCTCACCTGGAAAGACTGGGTCCTTGGATGAGTTCATTTCATTGCTGATTCATTTCATTGGCATCCAGTTTTTAAACAACCTGCTACTGAAAATGAAGTCTCAGAATCTGAACAAATGGGTATCAAAGAATGGAGTCTTCCACCACAACTGATGTTTCTGGCTCTTCAGTCAAACAGTGGCCGGTGGATTTTGTATCCAAAATGAGAAACATGCAAGGGTGTGATCGCCCTTGGGCGATGGACGCGATTTCTCTGGATACTTTCAAGAGAGAGCTAGATAGGGCTCTTAAAAATAGCGGAGCCAGGGGATATGGGGAGAGGGCAGGAACGGGGTACTGATTGAGGATGATCAGCCATGATCACATTGAATGGCGGTGCTGGCTCGAAGGGTCGAATGGCCTACTCCTGCACCTATTGTCTATTGACTATTGTCTATTGAGTTAAGGGGGGAAGTAAAGCGAAAAGTGTAGCATTTCCTGCTGTTGCAAGGGAAAGTACCAGGGCAGGGGGTGGTTTGGGTGGGTAAGGACAAATTGACCAGTGCGTTACGGAGGGAACGGTCTCTGTGGAAAGCAGAAAGGGGAGGAGATGGGATGATGTGGCCAGTGGTGGGATCCCGTTGGAGATGGCAAAAATGTAGGAGGATTATAAATTGTATGCGACGGCTGGTAGGGTGGAAGATGAGGACAAGGGGAACTCTGTCCTTGTTACGAGTAGGGGGATGGGGAGTGAGAGCGGAACTGCGGCATATAGAGGAGACCGTGGTGAGAGCCTCAGCTATAGTAGAAGAGGGGAATCCCCGTTCCCTAAAGAATGAGGACATCTCCATTGCCCTGGTTTGAAACACCTCATCCAGGTGCAGCGTAGACGGAGAAATTGGGTGTAGGGGATAGAGTCCTTACAGGAAGCAGGGTGGGAAGAAGTGTTGTCCAGATAGCCATGGGAGTCAGTGGGTTTGTAGTTGAGGATTGGCAGAAGGTTAACACAATTAAATCTTAAATGAGCATTAAGGTTTCAATGAGGTCCAATTAACATGAACATTCATTTATTCTCCTCCCCTGTGAACTTATATTGTTATAAAATAGATATGTCCCACAACCGATGACTGATTTTGATGGTTTTAAAATATATGAACAAGCAAAGACACAAAGTGCTGGAGTAACAAGTGGGTCAAGCGGCATCTCTGGAGAACATGAATAGGCGACCAATTTTGAAGATTAATTCGCAATTTAAATACCGTCTCGCATCGATATACTTCTACAACTCCGTAATATTTACCTTGAGTCCATTAGAGGAAATCACCAAAGGTGAATAGAACTGGAAAGATCATTGCCTACAAAAATGCCACAGTAATTCGATCTTTGTGCTAAAAGAAATCTAATGGCTTCACACAAGAAATCAAATGGCTTCACATCAAAATAGCAACAAACCTTATCTGTCACATATCCATTCATCCCATCACCCCTTACAGCGATCACACCCTTGTATGTTTCTCATTTTGGATACACAATCCACCGGCCACTGAAGAGCCAGAAACATCAGCTGTGGTGGAAGACTCCATTCTTTGACACCCATTTGTTCAGATTCTGAGACTTCATTTTCAATAGCAGGTTATTTAAAAACTGGATACCAATGAAATGCATCAGCGTCTAAAGGAGTACTGAAGGCTGACTGCCAGTTTGAAAGAAGTGTGAGATGCTTTTGTTCAGGTGCCAGCGTTGATAGAAACATAGAAACATGGAAAATAGGTGCAGGAGTAGGCCATTTGGCCCTTCGAGCCATGGCTGATCAGCCAGAATTAGTACCCCATTCCTGCATTCTCCCCATATTTCTTGATTCCGTTAACCCTAATGCGGCTTTTTCACGGGGCGACTTGACGCAAGATGTAACCAGAGTGAAGTGGTCGTGGTCTAGCACGATATCACACGATATAACGGGGGGTAGATAAAGAGTTCCCACGGTACTCGGCATTTCTGTTATTTGTGCGAGTGACTTGTCCGTCTCCCGAGCTTTCCCGTTAAATCTTGAATGAACATTGTGAAGTGTTGTCAAATCATCACGTGGCACAAATGATGTCACTTTTTTTTCACACACTATAAATATCCTCCCTTGGTTGAATTGGCTCATTTGGAGACATGTTTTACTGTGTATGTGGGAGACACAGATGGACTGAGCACAGTACCTCGGTCTTACTGTGTGTGGGAGAGGGGGAGAAAGAGACGTACACTCACAGAGGCAGAGTCTCTCAGCCTGTGTAAGAGGGAGGGAGGGAGAGAGAGAGGCACACACAAGGTGGATGTGAAATCTCACCTGCCTGTTTCAGTGACAGACACCCGCCGCCAGTAAATGAAGACACCCCCATCTGTCTCCCCCTCCTCTCCCTCGACTCCCCCACCTTTCCCTCCCAACTCCAGTCCCGTCCCGACCCCCTGGGAAACTGAATAGAGCAACAATCAACTGCTGCCTGTGCGCTGATATGACAATAAAGGCTACTTTACTTTACTTTACTTTACTGAGTTAAAGAGTTCCCACGGTAGACTGTAAAACTGGGACCCTGGTTCTGGACTCCCCCAACATCGGGAACATTCTTCCTGCATCTAGCCTGTCCAATCCCGTAGATACTGATTAGACCGGTATCTATTTATTTACTTTATTAATTATTTCAATTAAATATTGGGAACATCAGGCCGCAAACGTTATTTCTTGAGTGTTAGTGCTGGACTTTGACTCGACCTTCCTAGTTAGCCGGCGCCTGAGACTGAGCCAAGCAATGTCCAGACCTGACTTCAACACAAAGTGATGGAGGAACTCAAAGGGTCAGGCTCGTCCAACGCTCTGTGTTTTGATCGTGATTCCTGCATCTGCAGTTCCTCGTGTCTACAGACCAGAGTTGCCACTTGACTCCGAGATGACCATCACAGAGCATACGGAAGATAGACACGAAATGCTGGAGTAACACAACGGGACGGGCAGCATCTCTGGAGAGAAGGAATGTGTGACGTTTCGGTTCGAGACCCTTCTTCAGAGTCTCGTCCCGAAACGTCACCCATTCCTTTTATCCAGATGCTGCCCGTCCAGTATTTTATGTCTGTCTCCAGTATTACTGTGTCTATCATCGGCGCAAACCAACATCTACAGTTCTTCCCGACACATTAGAGGATACCGTCTCGCCATCACTCGGATTACCCGCTTCATTTCCATAACGTTGCCACCTCTCTTTACTTTGCTTACTGAAGCCTGATCCTTGTCACACCCAGTGCTCTATCGCCCAGCCTCTCATCTTTCAATCGGGTTCGGCCAGGAAGGAACTGCAGATGCTGGATTAAAACGAAGATAGACACAACATGTAGCTCAGCGGGACAAGCAGCATATCAGAAGGGTCTCGACCCGAAATGTCACCCATTCCTTCTCCCCAGAGATGCTGCCTGCCGTCGAATTACTCCAGCATTCTCTTTAAACCGGCATCTGCTGTTCCTTCCGACACATGCACAAGAAATAGGCAACTTTTTGGGCCGAAACGTTTCCTATTTCCTTTGTTCCATAGATGCTGCTGCACCCGCTGAGTTTCTCCAGCATTTGTGTGTGTGGGTGGGAGTTGGGGGGGGGGGGGGGGGGGGGGGGGGGGATTCGAATCGGAACCCTTCTTCAGACATCCTAATCGGAATTGAGTCTGAAGATGTGTCTCGTCCCGAAACATCACCTATTTTTCTCCAGAGATGCTGCTTGACTCGCTGAGTTACTCCAGCTTTTTGTGTCTGTCTTCGATTTAAACCAGCATGTGCAGTTCACTCCTTACACGGGTCTCTGGAGAACATTGATTGGTAGCGTTCCGGACCCTGCTTCGGAAAGGCATCGATCGCTAGTCGGCGAGGACTCCGAGCTGTATCTCTCAAAGAAGTACATGTGAAAAATTTCTCACGGACCCTAAAAATGCGGGACCTTTCAGTAAAGTCCCTTTTAAAGATTCTTGAATCTCATTAACATAACTCATGAATAAGTTGATGTCCATATGCGGATGCAAATCTTTATTTTTTAAATTCAATCCCACAGAAGACAATTTTTACTCACCTTCTGTCCCCTCTGTCCAGCTACCGGGTTCACCGTTCGCAGGAGTTCCCACAGTAACCGCAAGAGTTATTACGGATATCGCACGGATATCGCACTGGCCACTACGTTCATATAATGTTGCAATGCTCAACCACAAGTGTACAAGTCACTCTTGGAGAAATTCAAACTTGCTTGAATTTTCTCCCGATTCACCAAGTTACACGATTACCTGCCGTTAGCGCCACGGTGGTCCACGGTGGTCCACGAATGCCGTACTGTTATCGCACGAGGTTCCCACGATGTTAAACTCTGGTGAACTCTTGCGTCAAGTCGCCCCGTGAAAAAGCCCCATAAGAGCTATCTCTCTTGAAAACATCCAGTGAATTGTCCTCCACTGCCTTCTGTGGCAGAGAATTCCACAGATTCACAACTCTCTGGGTTTTTCCTCAGTCCTAAATGGCCTAACCCTTATTCTTAAACTGTGACCCCTGGTTCTGGACTCCCTCCAACGTGGGTAACATTTTTCCTGCATCTACCCTGTCTAAACCCTTAAGAATTGTATATATTTCTATAAGATCCCCTCTACTCTAGGGGATGTGGTTGTAGATGTCACTGCCAAGCCAACATTTATTGTCCATCATTAATTGCCCCAGAACTGAATAGTTTGCCAGGCCATCCCAAGGGTAAGGAAGAGGCAATCATGTCGCCATTCACGTATAAATCAAACCAGGTCAGATTCGAGAGCATCAATCAACTGCATGTGTTTTGGTTTTAGTTTTAAAACCTGGAAACAGACTCTGTATTCCACCAAATGCATGCCGACCAGCGATCACCCATAAACTAATTCTATCTTATACAATTTTACGGAAGTCAAATAACCTGTAAACCTGCAGGTCTTTGGAATGTGGGAGGAAACCGGAGCACGCCGAGTAAATCCACATGGTCACAGGGAGAACATACACATTTTGTACAGACAGCATCTATAGTCAGGATTGAACCTGGGACTCAGACGCTGTAAGGCAGCAACTATACTGCTGCACCACTGTGCTGCCCTAGTTCCACAACAATCCAGTAGTGTTAAAGTCACCATTATTACTGACATTAAAAATTTATTCCAGATTTGTTAATTGCTTGAGTTTGAATTCTCTAGTTGACATCATGGGATTTAATTCAGTTCTTCACATCCCATTTACGATAAATGTAACTGCTAAGTTATAATGGCCCATGAGAGGTCTACTGACAAACCTTGTTGACCATATACATAGAGATGCTTTGAGAAAGATTGCCTTTGACATAAAGGGCACCAAGTGTGGTTGCAAGTAGCCCAAATAAATTGGCGTCAAAGGAAATTAGTGGAAATGTTTCAACTCCTTCAGTCACAAGGGGAATGGATGCTAATGAAGCCAATTATCTTCAGCTCAGAAAATCAGTTGAGGATTTTTCACTTGTATTTGATATTCAAATATATTAATAACATCTAATACCCCAGTCATCTAATTGATGAGTGGTAGCAGGATCCCCTGGACAAAGTACATACATGATGTGTCTATCAGAGCAGACAAAAGTTTTGTATCCTGCCACATCTGGGTCACCCAAGGATCTGTGCTGATGTGAGGGTCACCAGCCTATAATTTCCTGGGCTATCTCTGCTCCCCTTCTTAAACAAAGGAACAAATGTCTCTAAAGTCTCTCCCTTGATGCCTTTACCTCCTCCCGCAATATCTTTGACCCACCCAAAGTAATCAGACTTGTCTACAATGACACCTCTACCATTGGAGTATTGCTGGTGCTGTCACTACTGAGGGTGAAAATATTGTACAACTGGTACATGATCCTTTGAGAGAGAAAACAAATATTCCCTGTCTTAAATGGGAAGCTATTTGTTTTTAAACAGTAAATGCTAGTTCTATTTTCTTCCACAAGAAGAAACAGCCACAGCCACAGTCAGGTCCTTTCAAGATCTTATTTATTTCAGGCTGGGCCAAATTTACAGAGTTTCGAAGTACAAGAGGTGGTTTGGTTCTTAGTTAGTTTGACAGGGTGAATGCAAGAATTACACTTTCCCTGGCTGTGGTGTCTCTCACCAGGGTTGCAAGTCTTAACATAAGGGATTGGTCATTCAGGACTTAGATGAAAGGACATTTATTTAGCCAGGAGGTTGCAATGCTAATTTTTTGGAGCAAGGGTTATGGAAGATCATTTATTGAATACGGTCAAGAAAGTAATCAATATATATTTGCCGATTAGTGGAATCCAGGGGATCTAGAGCATTCTTTTAAATGTGGAGAGCCAAATGAAGACTCCTGCATATGATCCTCAGAACAGTTTAAATGAGTACATCAGCAGCTAATTCCCTTGAGAGAGCTTATTCTTTAAATTTGTGCACACTCTTTGGAAACTTGAAAGGTACAGCAGAAATTGGCAGTCCCCTGATCTTAACAGTGTGTCCCTTTTCAAATAATGAAAAGAACGACAAAGTACACAATGTGCTTCACCTTGTACTGGAACTGTTCATCGGCCTTCATAGATTGCAGTTTTTAGTTCCTATTTATGTTGGTGTGCAATAATGACATCATTTGGCGTGTAATAATGTTATCATTAGGTGTGCATTTACTATGTTGACATGAACAGTGCAAGTAGAATCCAACTCAATTTCATGGTAGGCATCAGGCACCATTTCACCAAGAAATTATTATTGGGCCAATCTAATCGGTTAAGTCTGTTGCTTAAAAAAGGCAATAATGCATCACTCATTCTCTCTTGGCCTTTTCTTTTCATTTTGCTCTCAATGCCCTTCTCCAGTTCAATTTTATTTGTTTCTTTTCTAAATTTTCCCAGTTCTGATGACATGAAATGTTCATTCTGTTTCTCTCTATATGGTTGCTGCCTGAAAAGCTGGGCATTTTCAGCATTCTCTGATTCGGATTTGCAGCATCAGCCGTATTTTGCTTTTGGCTCATTGAAAACAATTTGTGGTAGTTTGTTTCTCCAATCTGAAATCAAACTCCATTGCATCAATGAGTTGCAGTCTCTAACGTGGATGGCTGCTGGTTGATTCTGGTAATGTTATGGAATTTATTTAAAATATAGGCATAAACACTGCAAAACCATTCAAAAATGTCTTTAAATCGTTAAACGATGCAACAGCCCCCACCTCCATTCCGTTAGATACAACCCTTCTAACTAAGGGATTACACCACCTGCATTTCATTCAACTGGCAAATGACTGGTATCTAAAGTAAAAACGTTGCTTGTAGTGGACATTTGTCCGTTTCACTAAAGTCCTGGTGATGTTGTGCAATTATAGGACATAAACCATCAGTGATCAAACATCACTTTGCTGCTTGACCCATCGTGTTCCTACAACATATTATTTGTTTGTTGCTCCATATTCCAGCAACGGCAGTCACTTGTGTCTCAATCATCAATGCCAGTTGTTTATTTGGTTCGTATGATTTGATATTTAGTTTCACCTTTCTGGCACTTGAATTAATATTTTCTTATAATGTACATCCGCAGCAATTCCTCAGCCTCCCAGGTTCTATTTTGGGAAAGTGTGGACGTGCTTGAAACATTGGACAGATAATTACAGGGGCTGTGTGTGCAATTTCCAAGTATACAATGCAGGTGGGCGATATTAGTCACCAGAATCTGAAAATTAACTCCTTGTAGTTTAATCTCCCTGAAGCTCCAATCTTTTTGATAGAAGGATAAAGTATGTGGGAAAGCTAATATCAACGAATGCCAAATTACTCCAGGAAAAGTAATCCAATATTTATTTTTATTAAACAAAGAAGATTTTAATTGTAGTGACTTGGTATTTTTGCAGTTTCTGACATTAGATTTCACATTTTACAACGGGGATTAGACTTCAGAAATACTTAATTGGCTATAAAGTGCTTTGGGACATTTTAAGGTCATGGAAGTTGCTATAAATATGGGTTGCTTCTTCAGAAAGCTCTCTTATTGGTACCAATTTGAATAATTGTGACACTCATGGGAAGACCAATTTCAGAACAAGATTGCACTTAAAGCAGCGTGACGTTATAGCTGCAGCAAAGCTTCAACATTCTTTTCAAACTGCCTTCAGTAAAATGCATCTAGATTTCAAATAAAGCATTTTGACAAATCAGCTAAATTCCAAAGAGGCTTATGTTCATTATCACAATTCTTTTAAGATTCAATGTGTGAGTTGTCACAGAGACATTTACAAGTGGAGTTTGTCAAAACAGACAGTTTTGCAAAGTAGCAATGATCTTGAATGATCTTGAATGTAATCTGAGAAAAGAATAAAACTGCAGTCGTTATTGCCATGTGGTGCAGACTTGCAGCTGATTTCCATGTTCTGCAAGGCCTTTCAAAAAGTTTCATATGGTAGGATGCTCTGGAAGATTTGGACGCATGCAATCCAGGGAGAGTAGCTAATTGGATCCACAATTGGCTTGATGGTGGGGAAGGAAAGTTGTTTTTTGGACTAGAGAACCGTAACTGGTGGTGTGCCTCATGGTTCAGTGCTGCGCCCATTGCCGTTTGTCATCTATATCAATAATTTGGAAGAGAATGTTCAAGGCATGATTAGCAAGTTTGCAGATAACACTAAAATAAGTGGAATCATAGGTGGCAAAGTAGGTTTTCAAGAATTATTGCAATGGATATTTATTGTCACATGTGCAATTAAACATGACATAGTGAAATTCATTTTACATATAATGCCGGCGCAGCCATGTTTGGTGCCATTTCATTAAGTTCAAGGTCCAGATTTCTGCGTGCTCATTCTAGCGGCTCACGATCCCCTCCGTCACCCACGAGCGGCTTGATCAGCTGGGTTAACGGGCTGAGGAATGGCAAATGGAGATTCGTGTTACATTTTAGGAAGACAAACCCAGGCAATAATTCACAGTGAATGGTAGAACGCTAGGAAAAGTTGTGGAACTGAGGAACATAAAAGTACAAGTACATAGTTCCCGAAAAGTGACATCACAGGTAGACAGAGCAGTGAAGAAGACATTTGGCATGCTGGCCTTCATCAGTCAGGGTAATGACTGTGAATGGTCTGCAAGCTCACCTCCCATACCCGCAGAATGCGCCACAGTAACCTCGGTGCACGGAAGCAGAAGGATGGCTGCAGTGGTCGCAGGTCATGGTGTTGGTGGAGACGGCGCCTGAAGACCCTACAGCTGCCGCATGAACAAATAGATCCAGCCTAGCCTGCAACAGCTACACAGAGCAGTGGTGAAAGGAATTAACAGCATCGCACTGAGTCAGGACATGTCCTACATCATCAATCCAATGCCTCGAGGACACCGGGCCTGAAAGTGAGAAAATAAGAAATGCATATCTTCTTATTTTCAGAGACTTGACACTTGAAGTTGATGACTTTTTTTCTTCTGACCCAATGAGGATTCACTGTTTAGTTTAGTTCAGTGTAATTTAGAGATACAGTGTGGAAACAGGCCCTTCTACCCACCGAGTCCGTACCAATCAGTGATCCCTGCACATTAACACTATCTTATACATAATAGGGACAATTTTACATTTACACCAAGCCAATTAATTACAAACCTATACGTCTTCGGAGTGTGGGAGAAAATGGAAGATCTCAGAAAAACCCCACGCAGGTCATGGGGAGAACATACAAACTCCGTACAGACAGCACCTGTAGTCAGGATCAAACCCGGGTCTCTGGTGCTGTAAGGCAGTAGCTCTACTGCTAAGCCACCATGCCGTGTTATCCACTACAACCATTTATTATTTTATTTGTGTATGATTGTACTCATGTACAGTACGATTTAACTGAATAACAGGCAAAAATGAAACTTTTCACGGTACACAACAAGACCATAAGATATAGGAGCAGAATTAGGCCATCAGCCCACCGAGTCTATTCCGCCATTCAATCAAGGCTAATCTATTTTTCCCCTCAACCCCATTCTCCTGCCATCTACCCATTACCTTTGATGCTATTTCTAATCAAGAATTTATTAATCTCCACCTTAAAAAAACCCAATGTCTTGGCTTTCACAGCCGTCTGTGGCAATGAATTCCGCGGTTTCACTACCTACAGCAACCTCTTTCAGAATCCGGGGATGCAGTCCATCTTGTCAGCCCATTTTCCTCGGTTATAGCGACTGCCCTCACTTCTACCCCCTGACTCTCTTGAATTTATGCCACAATTTATGACTCATTGCTGGTGCTTTCCACTGTGAAGACTGACACAAAAAACGTATTCAATTCATCTGTCATTTCTTTGTTCCCCATTACTACTCCTCAAACATCATTTTCCTGTGGTTCAATGTCCACTTTTGGCTCTCTTTTGCTCTTTATATATCTGTAAAGACTTTTGATATCCTCTTTTACATTATAGGCAAGCCTGCCTTCTTATTTCATATTCTCTCCACATTGCTCTATTTTGTGCTTACTGTTGTTTTTTTAAATCTTCCCACTAATCGTTGCCACGTTATTTGTCTTCTCTGTTCCCTTTATGAGAAAGGAAGTCTTTGACTTCCTTTCTCAGCCAGGGTGACCTTTGGTGTGTTTCTTCCCCTTTAGAATGAAAAGATCCTGCATCTTCTAAATTATTCCCAGAAACTCCTGCCATTGCAGCTCCACTGTCATTCCTGCCAGGGTCCCCTTCTAATCAACTTTAGTCAGCTCCTTTCTCATGCCTTGACTAATAAATCCCCAGGGCCTGACGGTCTACATCCCAGGGTACTTAAGGAAGTGTATCTAGAAATTGTGGATGCATTGGTGATCATTTTCCAATGTTCTATAGATTCAGGATCAGTTCCTATGGATTAGAAGGTAGCTAATGTTATTCCACTTTTAAGAATGATGGGAGAGAAAAAACAGGGAATTATAGACCAGTTAGTTTGACATCGGTGGTGGGGAAGTTGCTGGAGTCAATTATAAAAGATGAAATAGCAGCACATTTGGATACCAGTAACAGGATCGGTCCGAGTCAGCATGGATTTACAAAGGGGAAATCATGCTTAACTAATCTTCTGGAATTTTTTGAGGATGTAACTAGGAAAATGGACAAGTGAATGTAGTGTACCTGGATTTTCAGAAAGTATTTGATATGGTCCCACGTTTAGTGGGCAAAATTAGAGCACATGGTATTGGGGGTAGAGTGCTGACATAGATAGAAAATTGTTTGGCAGACAGGAAACAAAGAATAGGGATAAATGGGTCCCTTTCAGAATGGCAGGTGCTGGGACCGCAGCTATTTAAAATATACATTAATGTTTTAGATGAAGGGATTAAATGTAACATTAGCAAATTTCCAGATGACACAAAGCTGGGTGGCAGTGTGAACTGTGAGGAGGATGCTATGAGGACGCAGGTTGACTTGGACAGGTTGGGTGAGTGGGCAGATGCAAGGCAGATGCAATTTAATGTAGATAAATGTGAGGTTATCCACTTTGGTGGCAAAAACAGGAAGGCAGATCTTGATCTCCTCACTGACCTCATTGCACCTCTGCAGTTTTTATTACTTGCATTTTCTTTGAAACTGCAATGCTATCATGCTGCAACATTATAATCCACATGCTGGGTTATTTTCTTTGCACTACCTGTTGTATTTATGTACAGCTTGATTGAACTCATACTATTTTAAGATGTGATGGGATAGCACGCAAAGTATTTCACTGTATCTTGGTGCACTTGACAATAATAAACCAAACCAACCTAGTGCATCATGATAAATGATTGATGCCATGCCATCACAAACATGTCACCCAACATCTGATTTCTGCAGCAGAAGCTGAAGAGGTTGCAATTTAAGGCCAGTCTGTTGTCATTATGAATCATTCAAAAGGTCTTTGAGAGTTTCAAGACATACTAGGAATCATTCTTCAGCAGATTCATGTGATTACTCAGGCATCATCCGGCCATGCTGTCATGGAACACATATTGGTTATTCACATTCTTTGTACTGTTTATTGTAATGAGGCATTTCACATCCACTCTCCCCAATTCTGCTCCTGCTAATTTACCATTAGGTTAACCAATTCTTCAAAGATTGACTCTTTTGCTGGTGAATACTAAATTAAAACATCCATCATAGAGTTATAGAGTCATACAACATGGAAACAGGCCCAATTTGCCCAAACTGAACACATGTCCCATCAACACCAGCCCCACCTGCTTGCATTTGGCCCATATCCCTCTAAACCTTTCCATGTACCTGCCTAAACATTTCTTAAATGATTGCTAGTACCTGCCTCAGCTACCTCCTCCGGCAGCTTGTTCCATATACCCACCACTTTTTGTGTAAACAAAGTTATCCCTCAGGTTCTTTCCCCCCTCACCTTAAACCTGTCCTCTGGTTCTCGATTCCCTTACTCTGGGGAAGAGACTGTGCGTTTACCCACTCTATTCCTCTCACAATTTTGTACACTTCTATAAGATCACTTCTTATCCTCCTGTGCTCCAAAGAATATATGTTAATTGTATGCAGAAAATTAGATGGGGAAAATTCAATTTTTAGAAGAGATGTATTGGGTGAGAGGTTAGGTGCTTTCTGAATGGATTTATTTGGATTTGTATATTGACCAGGGCATCCATAGCCCACATTGTTTAAGGCTTTTTTTGTATTAAGCCCTACATGTCACAGCAAGTTAATCTTTGCCAGATCATCTGATGTAAGGCCTGTAATTCATTGATGCAGTTTGAGTTATACATTGCTCCTTACTGTTCATATTCTCTTTGACATGGCTGAGGAACCACATTGAAATCAGTCCCACAGGATAAAATGCATTGCTCTTCACAGTGAGGCAGGGTCCATTTAATAATTATTGCTTATTACCCAATATAGAAAATAAAATATACAGTGATGAAATTGAAACCATAAATTTAATGACACTGATCATATGTTAAATTGGTAAAAATCAAAAAAAATCATAAGTCACTAAATAACTGGCAGGGTTTAATAAGATTTTTCTGCAGTTCAGAAGTCATTATAATTGGATAACAACTCCATTTTTAACAGCAAAATGAGTAGAAGCCTATCACAAGAAAATTGATTTTTTCTCCCCAAGGACAAAACCTGCAGTGCTTCAGATGAGAATGACATAAATCATGACTGAATAATTCCAACAGAAGATCAATTTTTGGATTTCTGCAGTCTGGCACATTGCTGTGTGAGTGGGTGTACTGTAAATATCTTCGCTTTCCAATCTCTGTACAATAGTTATGTACATTTCAAATCATCAGGTCCTTATGTTTTGTGACAGGATTGTGAAGGTGCAGGTTTCTGATGGTGACATTGATCTTCCTGTCACATTCCAATATCAGGCATCAATATGTTTTATAAATAATGCAGTGAATGGACAGGAGCATAGAAGCCAGTGCCATTTTGCAACACTAGCTAAAACAGTTACATTTGAGTGTATCTCAATGCAGGTGTTGAAGTGCCAGATGACATCGGTGATGGATGATAGCACTTGATAGCATTTCAGACAGTCACTATAATGTAAGTAAGTCAATTTATGAGGGCAGATCAGAAACTTGACAAATGAGCATACAGACTCAATGGTGTGGCAGTGAATAAGCCTTAAGGAAATTTGAATACAATTTACCAGGTATTGCCTGCTGATGAGGTATCACTAATCTTTGGAACTCCAGGGAAGACATCAAGGAATGAGTCAACCAGAGATGTTTATTTAAATTCAACATTTGACAATTCAACAGTTTCCCCACCCGATAATTTGAAAACGACATTAAAAAGTTTGCGGACGACACAACCCTGATTGGACGTATCCAGGATGGGGAGGAATCTGCCTATAGACAGGAAGTGACACAGCTGACGTCCTGGTGCCATCGCAACATCCTGGAAGTCAATGCTGTTAAGACAGTGAAATTGACTGTAGACTTTAGGAGAGCTCCCCCTTCCCTCACCCCACTCACAATCAACAACACCACGGTCACATCTGTGGAGTCTTTCACGTTCCTGGGAACCATCATCTCCAAGGACCTTAAATGGGGGGCCACTATCAACTCTACAGTCAAAAAGGCACAATAAAGGATGTACTTCCTGCGGCAGCTGAGGAAGCACAATCTGCCACAGACAATGATGGTCCAATTCTATACGCCCATTGTAGAGTCTGTCCTCACCTTCTCCATCATGGTCTGGTTTGGCTCAGCCACCAAGCACGACATCCGGAGGCTGCAGAGAGTTGTCCGATCAGATGAGAAGGTTATTGGCTGCAACCTTCCCTCCATTGACAAACTGTACACTGCAAGGGCCAGGAAGCGAGTGGATAAGATCATTTCTGACCCCTCTCACCCTGGCCACAAACTCTTTGTATCACTTCCCTCTGGAAGGCAACACCAGATTGTCAAAGCTGCCACAGCCAGACATAAAAACAGCTTTTTTCCACGAGTAGTAGCTCCACTCAATAACAAAAAATATGTAGCCTCCTTTTGCTCTGGTATTTTATTTAATTCACATGTTTAATCGATAATGTTTTATTATTAATGTTTAATGTTTTATGTGTAATTCCTAACTGCCACTGTATGTCATGTTGTCACTTGTGGGCAGAGCACCAAGGCAAACTCCTTGTATGTGAATATTTGACCAACAAAATTATTCATTATTATTAAATAAACCAATTTTATCCGACTTCATCAACTCCCACACCCTGCCCGACCGAGCCTCCAACCTCATCGTTCCCCAGCCCCGCACGGCCTGTATTTACCTTCTCCCCAAAATCCACAAACCTGACTGTCCCGGTAGACCCATTGTCTCTGCCTGTTCGTGCCCCACCGAACTCATCTCCACATACCTTGACTCCATACTATCCCCCTTGGTCAAATCCCTTCCTACCTATGTTCAAGACACCTCAGACACTCTCCGCCGACCCGCGCATTCCATTCTCTAGGCCCTCACCCCCTCATCTTCACCATGGACGTCCAGGCACTCTACACCTCCATCCCCCACCAGGATGGCCTCAAAGCCCTCCGGTTCATCCTCGACCAGAGGAGCAACCTATACCCAGCCACTGACACTCTCCTCCACCTAGCGGAGCTCGTCCTTACCCTCAATAACTTCACGTTTGACTCCTCCCATTTCCTCCAAACACAAGGCGTAGCTATGGGCACACGCATGGGCCCCAGCTATGCCTGCCTCTTTGTCGGGTACGTCGAACAATCCTTGTTCAATACGTACCAGGGCCCCATCCCCGAACTCTACCTCCGCTACATCGACGACTGTTTTGGGGCCACTTCCTGCACCCACACACAACTGACTGACTTCATCCACTTCACCACCAACTTCCATTCGACACTCAAATACACCTGGACTATTTCCGACACTTTCCTACCATTCCTTGACCTCACTATCTCCATCGCAGGTGATAGACTTCTGACCGACATCCACTACAAACCCACTGACTCCCATGGCTATCTGGACTACACTTCTTCCCACCCTGCCTACTGTAAGGACTCCATCCCCCACTCCCAATTCCTCCGCTTACGCCGCATCTGCTCCCAGGATGAGATGTTCCACACCAGGGCATCTGAAATGTCCTCATTCTTCAGGGAACGGGGATTCCCCTCCTCCACCATAGATGAGGCTCACACCAGGGTCTCTTCCATACCCCGCAACACTGCTCTCTCTCCCCATCCCCGCACTCGCAACAAGGGCAGAGTCCCCCTAGTCCTCACCTTTCAGCCCACCAGCCGTCACATACAACAAATAATCCTACGTCATTTTCGCCACCTCCAATGTGACCCCACCACTCGCCACATCTTCCCATCTCCCCCCATGTCTGTCTTCCACAAAGACCGCTCCCTCTGCAACTCCCTTGTCAATTCTTCCCTTCCCTCCCGTACCACCCACTCCCCGGGCACTTTCCGTTGCAACCGCAAGAGATGCAACAGCTGTCCCTTTACCTCCCCCCTCGACTCCATTCAAGGACCCAAGCAGTCGTTCCAGGTGCGACAGAGGTTCACCTGTATCTCCTCCAACCTCATCTGCTGCATCCGCTGCTCTAGATGTCAGCTGATCTACATCGGTGAGACTAAGCGGAGGTTGGGCGATCGTTTCGCCGAACACCTCCGCTCGGTCCGCAAGAACCTACCTGACCTCCCGGTGGCTCAGCACTTCAACTCCCCCTCCCATTCCCAATCCGACCTCTCTGTCCTGGGTCTCCTCCATTGCCAGAGTGAGCAACACCGGAAATTGGAGGATGAGCACCTCATATTCCGCTTTGGGAGCCTGCATTCGGGGGGCATGAACATTGACTTATTTCAATTTTGTTAGCCCTTGCTGTCTCCTCCCCTTCCTTAGCCCTCGAGCTGTCTCCTCCTATCCCCCAGCCCTCGGGCTCCTCCTCCTCCTTTTTCCTTCCTTCTCCCCCCCACCCCCTATCAGTCTGAAGAAGGGTTTCGGCCCGAAACATTACCTATTTCCTTCGCTCCATAGATGCTGCTGCACCCGCTGAGTTTCTCCAGCATTTTTGTGTACCTTCGATTTTCCAGCATCTGCAGTTCCTTCTTGAACAATTTTATTATGTTGTTCACACTGATGAGTGCATCTGGATCAAGTGTGTTTATTTGTCATGTGCATCAGATATGAACCTATATGAACTTATAACAATGAAATTCTCTCTGGCTGCAGCTTTACTGCTATTACTTTAAATGCAACAAGAAATATAGAAATAAATTGAGTTATTCTAACTGAAGTAGATCATAATAGTGCAAAAACCAAAGTGCATTGTCATGCTAAGTCCAAGATAGTTCAGTGCTGAGAGATGGTTGTGGTTACTGTGATGCAGGGTGGTTGGAGAACCTAATGATTAATGGGAGGAAGCTGCTCCTAAACCTGGAGCTGATGGTTCTTGGTTCCTATGCATTCTTTCCAATGGTAGTAGTGAGAAGAAAGCATGGCCAGGGTGGTGTGGATGACATTAGCTGTATCCTTGTGGCAGCTCTTTCTGAAGATCCCTTTGATGGTTGGGAGGTCAATACCCTGATGGACTGGATAATAATTTGCTCTACTGAGTGATTGTTGATTTTCAAGTTTATAGCAAACTACCTTTTGAATCAGTGGCTCATCCCACTGAACTTGTTATTAGTTTCAGGAGACTCCTTGGTTGATTACAGAGGCTGTAGAACTGTAATTAACATGAGTGCCAGCAAACTATTTCCATTCGGCCCGGTGCATGGAAAATCATCATCACTAATCTGGAATTCCTTCATTACTTATATGGATATCTGAACAAAAGTTTATTCACAAAGTCTTTTTTTAAAAAGGAAGCCATCAAGGAAATGTCACTAATTGGATAATTTTATGAGAGTTGCCACAGGCAAGATGGCTAAAGAGCTTGCATCCAAGTCGCATCAATATATTATCCTATGAGCATAAGATGCAAGTGCTTTCAAGAGAATTTTGATTTAATTTGATGAGATGCATTCATTGAGCAGAACATTAAAAACAATATTGTAACGCCAGAATTCATGCAATGCCTGCATTGAAGTTGCAAGACATTTGTATGTGATTCTGTTTCCTTGCTTTATCATTTTCAGGGCAGAGGAATTATGGAATTCATTGAACAGGCAAAACCTTAGCAAGAAGAATAGCCACAGAGTCACGCAGCAGGGAAACAGGCCCTTTGACACAACTTGTCCATGGTAACTAAGACGTTCATCAAAGCTGGTCCCATTTGCCTGTGTTTGGCCCATATCCTTTAAACCTTTCGATTCATGTAACTGTTCAAATGTCTTTTATATATTGTTAAGCATCTGCCTCGTCTACTTCCTCTGGCAGCTCATGCCATAATCCCACTATGTAAAATAGTTGCCCCTCAGATACCCATTAAATCTTTCCAGTCTCATCTTAAACCTATGCCCTTTATTTTCCTACCCTGGGAAATAAAATATGTGCTGTCACCCTCTTTATTCCCTCCATGATTTTATAAAACCTCTATAAAGTCACCCCTCAGCATGAAGCATATCAATGAATAAAATCCTTTCCTACTCAGCCTCTCCCTGTAATTCAGGCCCGCAAGTCTTGGCAACATCCTTATAAATCCTCTCTGCACTCTAGTGGATGTGTTACCAGTGGGTGTGTTATATCTGGACTTTCAGAAGGCTTTCGACAAGGTCCCACATAAGAGATTAGTATGCAAACTTAAAGCACACGGTATTGGGGGTTCAGTATTGATGTGGAAAGAGAACTGGCTGGCAGACAGGAAGCAAAGAGTAGGATTAACGGGTCCTTTTCAGAATGGCAGGCAGTGACTAAAGGGGTACCGCAAGGCTCAGTGCTGGGTGCCAGCTATTTACAATATATATTAATGATCTGGATGAGGGAATTAAATGCAACATCTCCAGGTTTGCGGATGACACAAAGCTGGGGGTCAGTGTTAGCTGTGAGGAGGATGCTAGGAGGCTGCAAGGTGACTTGGATAGGTTGGGTGAGTGGGCAACTGCATGGCAGATGCAGTATAATGTGGATAATGTGAGGTTATCCACTTTGGTGGCAAAAAACAGGAAAGTATTATCTGAATGGTGGCCGATTAGGAAAAGGGGAGATGCAACGAGACCTGGGTGTCATGGTACACCAGTCATTGAAAGTAGCCATGCAGGTGCAGCAGGCACTGAAGAAAGCAAATGGTATGTTAGCATTCATAGCAAAAGGATTTGAGTATAGGAGCAGGGAGATTCTACTGCAGTTGTACAGGGTCTTGGTGAGACCACACCTGGAGTATTGCGTACAGTTTTGGTCTCCTAATCTGAGGAAATACATTCTTGCCATAGAGGGAGTACAGAGAAGGTTCACCAGACTGATTCCTCGGATGGCAGGACTTTCATATGAAGAAAGACTGGATAGACTCGGCTTGTACTCGCTAGAATTTAGAAGATTGAGGGTGGATCTTATAGAAACTTCTTAAGGGGTTGGACAGGCTAGATGCAAGAAGATTGTTCCCGATGTTGGGGAAGTCCAGAACAAGGGGTCACAGTTTAAGGATAAGGGGGAAGTCTTTTAGGACCGAGATGAGAAAAACATTTTTCACACAGAGAGTGGTGAATCTGTGGAATTCTCTGCCACAGAAGGTAGTTGAGGCCAGTTGGCTATATTTAAGAGGGAGTTAGATGTGGCCCTTGTGGCTAAAGGGATCAGCGGGTATGGAAAGAAGGCAGGTACAGGATACTGAGTTGGATGATCAGCCATGATCATGTTGAATGGCGGTGCAGGCTCGAAGAGCCGAATGGCCTACTCCTGCACCTATTTTCTATGTTTCTATGTTTCTATGTTTCTAACTTAAAGACCTCTCTTGCATAGCAGGGTGTCCAAAATTGAACACAATAATCCAAGTGTGGCCTCACCAATGTCTTACACAACTGTAACATCCCTAACTCTCTGACTAATGAAGGCCAGTGTGTCAAAAAATCTGTAGGAAAGAACTGCAGATGCTGGTTTAAATCGAAGGTAGACATAAAATGCTGGAGTAACTCAGCAGGTCAGGCAGCATCTCTGGAGAGAAGGAATGGGTGACGTTTTGGGTCGAGACCCTTCTTCACCCATTCCTTCTCTCCAGAGATGCTGCCTGACCTACTGAGTTACTCCTGCATTTTATGTTAAAAAAACTTCTTCACCACTCTATCTCGCTGCGACATTACTTTCAGGTAATTATGCATTTGTACTTCTATATTTCTCTGCTTCATAACAATCCACCGGGCCTTAAATGTAACACCTCACAAATATCTGAATTAATCTGAAATATCTGAGTTAAGAATAAGGTGTAAGCCATTTAGGACTGAGATGAAGATTTTTTGTTCCACCCAGAGAGTTGTGAATATGTGCAATTCTCTGGCACAGAATGAACTGGAGACCAATTCACTGGATGTTTTCAAGAGAGAGTTAGATTTAAGGGATACGGGGGAAAAGCAGGAACGGGGTACTGATTTTGGATGATCAACCATGATCATATTGAATGTTGGTGCTGGCTCAAAGGGCTGAATGGCCTACTCATGCACCTATTTTTCTATGTTTCCATGTAAACCATTTACCATTCCTCAGCCCACTTATCCTGCTTATTAAGATGCCACTGAAAGTATGAAATTGATGGTCTTTTTTTTACATTAATTTTTAAGCCTTTGAACATCCTCCTCATTTCACCTTAGGATTTAGCACATGTTAATCTTCCACTCTCTGTGTTTTGAAAACTTATAGCTATCAAAGATATTATCATAGGATAATATCATAACTAATGTATTTAATATAAGATACATTCGTACATTCAGTACCTCTAATATACAGTGGCTTGCAAAAGTTTTCATACCCCTTGAACTTTTCCACATTTTGTCACGTTACAACCACAAACGTAAATGTATTTTATTGGGATTTTATGTGATAGACCAACACAAAGTGGCGCATAATTGTGAAGTGGAAGGAAAATGATACATGGTTTTCAAATTTTTTTACAAATAAAAAACTGAAAAGTGTGGCGTGCAAAAGTATTCAGCCCCCTTTACTCTGATACCCCTAAATAAAATCCAGTGCAACCAATTGCCTTCAGAAGTCACCTAATTAGTAAATAGAGTCCACTTGTGTGTAATCTAATCTCAGTATAAATACAGCTGTTCTGTGAAGGCCTCAGAGGTTTGTTAGAGACATTAGTGAACAAACAGCATCATGAAGCCCAAGGAACACACCAGACAGGTCAGGGATAAAGTTGTGGAGAAGTTTAAAGCAGGGTTAGGTTATAAAAAAATATCCCAAGCTTTGAACATCTCACGGAGCACTGTTCAATCCATCATCCGAAAATGGAAAGAGTATGGCACAACTGCAAATCTACCAAGACATGGCCGTCCACCTAAACTGACAGGCCGGGTAAGGAGAGCATTGATCAGAGAAGCAGCCAAGAGGCCCATGGTAACTCTGGAGGAGCTGCAGAGGTCCACAGCTCAGGTGGGAGAATCTGTCCACAGGACAACTATTAGTCGTGCACTCCACAAATCGGGCCTTTATGGAAGAGTGGCAAGAAGAAAGCCATTGTTGAAAAAAAGCCATAAGATGTCCCGTTTGCAGTTTGCCACAAACCATGTGGGGGACACAGCAAACATGTGGAGGAAGGTGCTCTGGTCAGATGGGACCAAAATTGAAGTTTTTGGCCTAAATGCAAAACGCTATGTGTGGCGGAAAAACTAACACTGCACATCACCCTGAACACACCATCCCCACTGTGAAACATTGTGGCGGCAGCATCATGCTGTGGGGATGCTTTTCTTCAGCTGGGACAGGGAAGCTGGTCAGAGTTGATGGGAAGATGGATGGAGCCAAATACAGGGCAATCTTGGAAGAAAACCTGTTAGAGTCTGCAAAAGACTTGAGACTGGGGCGGAGGTTCACCTTCCAGCAGGACAACGACCCTAAACATACAGCCAGAGCTACAATGGAATGGTTTAGATCAAAGCATATTCATGTGTTAGAATGGCCCAGTCAAAGTCCAGACCTAAATCCAATTGAGAATCTCTGGCAAGACTTGAAAATTGCTGTTCACAGACGCTCTCCATCCAATCTGACTGAGCTTGAGCTATTTTGCAAAGAAGAATGGGCAAACATTTCAGTCTCTAGATGTGCAAAGCTGGTAGAGACATACTCCAAAAGACTTGCAGCTGTAATTGCAGCGAAAGTTGGTTCAACAAAGTATTGACTCAGGGGGGCTGAATACTTTTGCACGCCACACGTTTCAGTTTTTTATTTGTAAAAAAATTTGAAAATCGTGTATCATTTTCCTTCCACTTCACAATTATGCACCACTTTGTGTTGGTCTATCACATTAAATCCCAATAAAATACATTTACGTTTGTGGTTGTAACGTGACAAAATGTGGAAAAGTTCAAGGGGTATGAAAACTTTTGCAAGCCACTGTAAGTAGGGTACATGGGAACATTCAGTCAATACTCTTTCCTAAATCAAATCAGTAAGCTAATAAAATCCAACCCCCAGCATAAAATAATGAAATAATACAAAGTAAGTGTTATATTTAAACAGATATCAATGACTTCTTTATGTTTATATTAGATTGAAGTTTCCCAGCAGCCTTACGTATTAATATCTTTTTATAGATTTAATTAAATACAGTAGGTCAACACATTCCTCTGAACACCTACAGTATGACAGAGAAGCTTGTTTAAGGCTATGTTTAGTGCAATCGTTTGCTGTGCATAGCCTTGATGTCTTGGTTAGTTTATTAAAGTCCAGGAACTCTATGCGTGAGTGTTTATTAGTTGTCTGCAGCATTTGTGACTAACTGAAAAGTCATTAGCACAATGTGCTCAGAATTATGCTTTGCTACATGCTCATATATTTTCCTGATACAATAGCTGATGTACCCAAACCAACAAAAATGCCAGCGATTGCATTGAAATTAGCATAATTTGATTAAACTAGAAGGAACAGCTCCCCT
Source organism: Amblyraja radiata (assembly GCF_010909765.2). Taxonomy (NCBI): domain Eukaryota; kingdom Metazoa; phylum Chordata; class Chondrichthyes; order Rajiformes; family Rajidae; genus Amblyraja; species Amblyraja radiata. The sequence goes on along the minus strand of NC_045966.1, from coordinate 35,270,768 downwards.
TTCCATTTGGATCAGAGAGGCAACAATCCAATCATTTTTTTCATATTTATGAATTGGGTCTGCTCTGCTGCTGCACATAAAAGTCATCTGTTGGGAATTCACACTGTGAATTCTTATAAGGTCCTATGAGTCACTGTAGTGACCCACCTCTTTCAGTGAGATACTGCAAATGCATCCTTAGTTTATCTGAAGGCCACCTTTCCCCCAGGAGCTTACATTTCTCCAGATCAAGGACAATGTATTAAGGTACAATTTTGCAATCATTGACAAGCCACTCTACGAAAGAACTGCATGCTCACAGCTGGATTAATAACAGCTTTCGCACTGATTTTGACCTTTGGAAGCTGCTGAAGAGGTACTAAAGAATCAATATTGGCAATGCCTGTTATTTCTTCACCGTTGCAAATCAAACTTCATTCGTACAAGACTTACAAAAACACACATACCTACGAATTTAGTAAATCATAAGTTGCAATGAAAAATTGCATGTGTCTTCTTGTTCAGAGAAAGGAAAAAAATGTAGCTCCAAGTGAGTTAGTCCACTTATTGATTGGACCCGGAAAAGTCACATCCTTTATGTGCCTTTTTGTGACTGACACTGACCTCGCTAATTTAATTGCCTTTTCCTGTAACAGGACTTTTGTCTTTATGCAGGATGTTCATGAATTATTAAAGCATAATTGATTAACTTGCTTAAGATTTAAGACTGATTCTTCAATTTGCTCTAATTAGATTACATATGCATGACCTAACCCTGGCAGTGTGGGAGGGTGAGGGAAGGGAACATGGTTCACAATCAATTTGTTTGCTGGTCAGTGTTCTTTTAGTAACAAATCACTTTACATTTGGATATGCCCTGAGCATCTAATGTGCATTTAAACTTCAATCCAATTGAATTTGCATTGTGTGCATTAAAGGTTAGATTTAAATCAATCACAGGGAAATCTCTATTTTTCTGGGTAGAAATGTTTCGACCAAGTCAATGAAAATAAAATTGGAGTAAATGTAAAGCAGACTACTCTCTGAAGAAGGGTCTCAGCCCGAAACGTCACCTATTCCTATTCCAGACCTGCTGAGTTACTCCAGCTTTTTGTGTCTATTTTCTGCTATTTTACAAACCAGACACATACCATTCAAGGAGAATTTAAACTCCATTACATTACATTCTAAAGGCCGTCCTATATTTTACAATGAGAACTAGCAAACTCATCAATTACATGTGGCACAAGCATCAATAATATATCTACATTTGAATTGGGCGTAAGTAGTCTGAACAACAAACAAATAACTTCACCGTACTGCGGGCCAATAAAACTAACTATTGAAAACATGTCAGAATGGATTTAGGTCATTCAAATGAATGGAGAGTAAAAATCCTTCTTAATTAACATGAATACACAATGTCTTTGAAGAGGATCATAAAGAAACTTGACCATGTTTCAAATAATTGCATTATTTAAACTAATTTTGCTTGCATTCAACAGCTCAAGAAAAATGACGTTTGATGTAGTTAAATTATGTATATGTGCATGCCTGATTTGCATTATACTAAGATCTCAACTCAGTGAAGCCTTTGATTTGATAAGTTATGTGCTTTAAATCACACTGGAAAGATGTTCTTAGACAAAATCAAATTACTTCCAGCAGTTTGCACTTACTGATGAGCATTCTTGTTTGAAATTAAATGCATTAAAGGATTGGAAATGATTTTATAAATCTGCCCACAAAGTTGGAGTTGTGTTTTTGTCCTTTTTATGTTTTTCTTACAACACACAATCACATAATGGAGGTTCAGGTGTCATTCTGCAGCAGGATGCTCATAATGGAGGCTAATGGCTGAGACAGAGACTGGCAAGAAAGCCTAACCATTATTTCAAACCTTTTATGCATTCTGTATTCTTGGACAATAGTTTTGAAGGACAGTGACAGCTGCTAGGAGGCAGAAGTAGGAAATTCCTTTAATTTCATCTGTCCACTCTCCTTCCACCCCTCCCTGCTCTGTCTACAATTTCACTTTTAGAATCCCTCTTTCCCTTGTTCCCCTTGCCCTACTTGGCCCTCTTGCCCATCTTCTGCCCCTCCGCCTATAACTCTCCCTCCAGCTTTACATTTTGCCCCTCTTCCTTCCATATTTGATACACCCTTTCAGATGGATGATCAGCCATGATCATATTGAATGGCGGTGCAGGCTCGAAGGGCCAAATGGCCTACGCCTGCACCTATTTTCTATGTTTCTATGTTTCACCTGTCCACTGAGAACTCTGCAGTTGTTTGCTCCAAACCTAGCCCTTACATCACATTATTAGGTTTCTCCTCTCCATCAGCCTAAAAGAGGAAATACTGGCTGTCCATTTTCTTTACAGATGCTGCCTGACTTACATTGTATGTTTTTTCACAAGATCAGCAGAAACTATTTTTGCAGATACTAAATAGCAGATGTTATATTAAGAGTCAAAGTCATAGAGTCATACAGCGTGGAAACTGGCATTCACCCCACCCAATTTGATCCAACAATTAAGCTCACTGGTCCTGGCAGTGTCATTACAATGAGAAACAGGCTGAAAGATTCAGATCGATGATCTTTCATCAGAGCTGGAAAAAGTTGTAGATAAAGGATGAGAATCAATAAGGTACTGAAAATGAACTCGCATGTCAGTTTGCAAATAAATGTCTTCACAACTATTTGAATTTAGATTTATTTGAATTTAGATGCTAGCAAATGAAATTATTTCTGTTATTTCAATATATCACAACATTACTTGTCCAGCCAGTATTCACACCTTTACCTTTCAAAACTCACAGCCCTTTCTTATTGGATTATTAAACAAAAATTGAGCTCAGTACTTCGATGGCTCCAGAGGGATTTTCAGGCCATCGGGACAGCTGACAACTCTCCATACTAATGATCGAGGCACTGTTTTGAGATGGTTGTTTGGATTACAGAGATGGTAGGAAGGATATCTCCATCTACATCTTGTCAAACTTCACAGGGATAATGCAGGTGCTTAAAAGGACTGTTTGCCGAATGATGCACTGGTTAATATATTGTGAAGATAGACACAAAAATCTGGAGTAACTCAGCAGTTCAAACAGCATCTCTGGAGAAAGGAATAGGTGATGTTTTGGGTTGAGACCCTTCTTCAGACTCTGAAGAAGGGTCTTGACCCGAAACATCACCTATTCCTTTTCTCCAGAGATGTTGCCCAACCTGCTGAGTTAATCCAGTTTATGTATCTATTTTCAGTGTAAACCAGCATCTGCAGTTCCTTTCTACACATAATACTTTATGAATATTCATTGACAATAGGAACTGAAGTTTATTTCTGTCCTCCTAATAATTAATTTATCAAATGTATCAGGAAACTTTTAATCTCACTGTCCAGCTTTAGAGGCCAATGTGCTGGAAGTTAAGAGTATTCCAAGGTTGAAAGTCATGAAGCCAGAGAGTTGCAGAGTCATATAACATGGAAACCGGCCTTTCTGCCCACCAAGTCCATGTTGACCATTACCATTAGTTTGTGAGTGTTTTCTTTACTGAATGAACAACACATTTACATTCCCCATTACTATTCACTGTAGTTTGCCTATTGCTACAAAAGGTCCATGGTTGATGCCATCTTCCTGGCCCTACACTCATCCCAAGAACAAGTGGATAAGAGTAACAGCTATGTCAGACTTCTATTCATAGACTTGCGCTCTGCTTTTAATACCATTATCCAATCCAAGGTCATCTCCAAACTTATGGATTTTGGAGTCAGCACTTAACGCTGCAACTGGATCCTCGCCTTCCTGACCAACAGACCACAATCAGCGAGGATAGGTGACAAATCATCCTCTATGATAATCCTCAACTGGTGCCCCACAAGGATGTTTTCTCAACCCCCTTTGGAGTAGACGTGATGGGCCGAATGGCCTAATTCAACTCCTATTCCTTATAACCTTTGACCTTCTTTACTCCTTATACACCCATGACTGGGCTACCAAGTACCAATCCAACTCAATTTACAAAATTGTGCATGCAACAGTAGTGGGACAGATATCAAATATTGACAAGACGGAGTACAGAAAGGAGATTGAGAACCTCGTAACCTGGTGCCAAGGCACCAACCTTTCCCTTGTCTGAAGAAGGGTTTCGGCCCCAAACGTTGCCTATTTCCTTCGCTCCATAGATGCTGCTGCACCCGCTGAGTTTCTCCAGCAATTTTGTGTACCTTCGGAAACCTTTCCCTTGATGTCTGCAAGACAAAGGAGATTGTGATAGACTTATGGCCCTGTCCCACCTAGGTGCTTTTTTTGGTGACTGCCGGCTTTAGTTATAGTTGTAGCTTATCGCCGAAAAACCGGCGACTGGATCTACGACTGACCTACGACAATGTCCAAAACAACCTACCACACAGTCGATGTCAAGCTACGGAAAGCTACCGACAACCGGCGACCCATAGGACGTCCACCTACGACAACCTACGTCCGCCCGTGACAAGCTATGACAAGGTAAGACAATTCAGTCGCCGGTACCTGTCACCAATTGATGTAGGTTAACATAGGTAGTCGCCAATGGAATTCATCAAAGTCAGCACTGGCAACAACCTACATCATCCTGGCGACAACCTACGTCATCCTGGCGACAACCTACGACAGCACCTAAGTCAGGAGAAGTCAAGCTACGACAAGCCCACGGTTGCCGACTGTTGGCAAAAAGGTTTGAACCTTTCAAAATCCAGCGGCGACCAGAAAAACTCTACGATTCTTTGGGCGACTGAGGAGACCATACAGCTGACATGTGGCAACAGCCTAGTCGCCTGTAGTCACCTAAAAAATCACCTAAGTGAAACAGGGGCAAAAAGGAAGTGAAGCGGCACACATACCCCGGTATACATTAATGGCTTTGAAGTAGAGACGTTTGAAAGCCTCAAATTCTAGGAGTAAATATCACCAGCAATTTGTCCTGGACCAGCCATTTTGAAGCAGTGGTCAAGAAAGCATACCAACGCCTCTACTTCCTTAGAAGGCTTAGCAAGCTCTGCATGTTCCCATTAACTCCTACCAACATCTACAGATGCGCTTTAGAAAGCATTTTATCGGGATGCATCACATCTTCATCTTTTTGCGTATGGCGTGCACAGCCTAAAGTTATAAGACAACTTGTTCTGTTTGATCTTCTGTTTGTGCACACCAGGTCGATTGCATTCATCGAAACAGAGTGGACCACATGAAGGTTGCAATCTCCCACCCCATGCATCACATCATGGTTTGGGAACAGTTCCATCCAAGACCGTAAGACATTCCAGAGTGTTGTGACCTTGTGCTGATGATCACACAAACTAACCTCCCTTCCACTGACTCCATCTGCACTTCACGCTGCTCAGCAAGGCCACCTGCATAGTCAAGGATGAGTCTCACTTCTCCCCTCTTCCATCAGGCAAGAGGTACAAAAGTTTGAAAAACACAAACAGATTCAGGGACAGTTTCTTCCCAGCTGTTGTCAGGCAACTGAACCATCACATCACCAACTAGAGAGCACTTCTGACCTACCATCTACCTTGTGGGAGACCTTTAATCGGACTTTACTGGACTTTATCTTGCACTAAACATTATTCCCTTTATCCTGTATCTGTACACTGTGGATGGCTTGATTGTAATAATGTATAGTCTTTTCGCTGACTGGACAGCAGGCAACAAAAAAGCTTTTCATTGTACCTCGGTACATGTGACAATAATAATCTAAATTAAATTAATTTTATAAAAATAAAGAAAGGTTAAATCAATATCCATATGAATCTGGATTTACTTCAGTTACTGTGGAGGCACAGTAGCGCACCAGTAGAGTAGCTGCCTTACAGCGCACAAAGCGCCAGAGACCCGTGTTCGATCCCGACTATGGGTGCTGTCTGTACGGAGTTTGTACATTCTCCCCGTGACTGCGTGGGCTTTCTCTGAGATCTTCTGTTCTCCCACACTCCAAAGACGTACATGTTTGTAGGTTAATTGCTTTGGATTTGTATACTTGGTATAAGTGTTAATGTGCTGGGATCGCTGGTCGGTGCGGACTCGGTGGGCTGAAGGCCTGTTTCCGCGCTCTATCTCTAAAAAAATCTACTGATGTTATCTTGAATAACCTCAAGTCGCTGGACTGTTTGTTGACATTGTTGCTCAAAACAATCACTCATGTGACCGATGACAAATGTAAGCACAGTTATTGTAGGACAGCACAAGCCAATACAATCCAGGAGAGAATTATTATGAATAGATATTATTTGGTAATCATACATTCCTAGGTACTCTCGATATCCAGTTTCCCAAACCCCTCTGATCTCTAGCCTCCTACTGCAGCTCCAGTGAAACTGCAATAAAGATAAAGGGCAGATCAGCACCTGCAGTTGGAAAGAACATGCACTGCACAGGACATTGTTAATCCCTAAGAGCTGACTTTCTCTCATAAATATGGACTTGGGGCTTTGCTGTTAGCAACAGTGCTCTGCAGTTTGGACAACTGGAGGTTTTGTGCAACTTGTAAGTCATCAAAAGTGTTGTCTCAATCTATTCTCCAGATGCCGCCCCACCTACAGGCGACAGCTTTTTATCTTTCCACACCTGCTTTCTGAAAACCAACAGGGGAAGTGCAGGGTGTGCAAGATGAGCAAGTAAGGAGGGTAGTGGATGTAACTCAGTGGAGTACTTAGCTTCGGCAATTTCTGACCTAATGGCACATTTAGCAGTGGATTGAACGACCCAGGCCAAAGCCTGCATGCGATGCTGACTTTACATATTGCTGAGGATGGATCAGTCAAATATATTGATAAGATCAAGGAATTGTCCTATTTCTTCATACATTCTCCAAATCTTATGTTAGTCTTCAGCACTCCATCAACTTATCTAAGGGGATAATCTCTAAAATGTCTCCCTGTCTTTCAATACCAATTGCCATTTAAATAATGTGTCCTCTTTGTGCACTGCAGGCTTTGAGATCCCCTCACTGTGTTTACTGATTTAACCGGTGATCATATCAGATCTATGTGAACCAGGACTTTTACTCCATTTGAAGTGCAACTCTTACACAGCCAGTATTGGGCCAGAGGTCAGAGTTCATTGTTGGGAGTAAGTGGATTGTTTCATGTCTTCAGTTTGGAATATTAATGGGATGAGGGTCTGAATTGAAAGCACCTTTTCCTTACATTAAATTGCATTAAAGAATCTGGTCTTGCTGGTTTCATCTTGTGCTAGTGATGTTATTTTTGCTTATCTTATCCAAGCTGCCATATCCTTGGTATAAATAGGCAGACCATTGGACGAAGGACATAGATGAAAAGAAATGTGAGATGAGGAAAGAAGGGCAAATTATGAAGCCAGACGAAGAAATATAGGTGGAAGGGGAGGGGCAGGGGAGAATTGGTTGGGTATCCAAGTGGGACAAAGGTACTGTACTGCAAATGCATTGTAATCAGCATCTCACTCCTGATTCCAATGTTGAGATGCTCAGTCTGAAGAAGGGTCTCGACCAGAGACGTCACCCATTCCTTCTCTCCAGAGATGCTGTCTGTCCCGCTGAGTTACTCCAGCATTTTGTGTCTTGAGATATTAGATTGGATGATTGGCAGGAACTGCCTCTCCCAGCAGCTGACTGAATCTGCAGGATGGTTCAAATAACATTTGTTAAAAGAAATGTAAATAATTTCGAGCTATAACTTATATTGAAGAATGAGATAACTGGTGTAACATTCTTGTCTTTATTATCTTGAAAACCAAATACAACCAGATAACTTTTTATATGTGTGATGAAATATATCAAGATGTCACTGCCATGCCTTCCCTCTGGTTCAAACCAATATTACATTGTCTATATTGACTTCCTCAGGTTTGTGAACTGTTGGTAGCATTAATAGTTTTCTGCATGTTTATGTATATCTAAAAGCCTCTTAAGTCCCAACTATCATTTATTTCTCCATCACCATCCCCAGCCGTGTGTTCCAGGCACCTACCACTCTCCCTATAAACAAAACCTGCCCCACACATCTCCTTTAAACTTTCCACCTCTACTCTTAAAGCAATGCCCGTTAGACATTTCTACACAGGGAAAAAGGCTCTCACTGTCTGCACTGTCTATGCCTTTCATGATTATCTATACTTCAATCTGGTGTCTCCTCAATTTTTGGTGTTTTCCAGAGAAAACAATCCAAGTTTATCCAAAGACGTCTTATTGCTCATAGCCTCTAACCCTGAAAGAATTCTAGGACATCGCTTCCGCACCTGCTTGAAAACCTTTTGGTCATGGAGTGACCAGAACTACATGCAATACTCCAGATGCCTAACAAAAGTTTTATAAAGCTGCAATATAATTTGCTGACTTTACTCTGGATGGAATGGATCGACCGATGAAAACAAGCATATAATATGCTTTTTTGCCACTCTATCTACTTGCGTTGGTACTTTGCTCAAACTATGGACTTGGGCCCTAAGATTCCACTGTGCATCAATGTTGTTAAGCATCAGCCTATCAATCGTATATTTTCCCATTACATTTTAAAGTGCAACACCTCAAACTAGCTTGGATTAAACTCAATCTGCCATTTCTACACCCATATCTGTAACCCGCTATAATCCTCAATATCTGCAACTCTACTAATTTTGGTGTTTTCTGTAAATTTACTAACCAACCCATCTGCCTTTACATTTAAGTTATGTTTATATATCACAAACAATATAGGTTCCAGCATAGTTCCCTGCAGAACACCACTGGTCACAAACCTCTAGTCAGAATAACATTCTTCTACCCTCTGTCTTTAATGGGTAAGCCAATTCTGAATTATCAAACAACCAAGTCAACATGGATTTCAGCCTACCATTGGCGACTTTGACAAATGCCTTACTAAAATCTGTATAGACAACATTCAGTACCCTACTGTAGACAAAATTGCTGGAGAAACTCATCGGGTGCGGCAGCTTCTATGGAGCAAAGGAAATAGGCAACGTTTTGGTCCGAAACCCTTCTTCAGAGGGTCTGAACGTTTCAGGCCGAAACCCTTCTTCAGACCCTCAGATTGAAGGTTAATTTGGCTCCCATCCATGTGGATGCCAAACTATTAATTCACTATTCTAATTACCTAAAATGTCATTATTTTTTCATGGGATTTGGAAAATCCCTGCAATGTAGAGACACTCCATCTTATAATTAAGTGAATGTGTCATTTGTATTGACAGCATATTGTCAATGGCTGAAAAGATTAGGATTATTCCAAACAACAGTATTTTGCATCTTTCAATGATGCAACAATGAGGTGAAATTTATAGCTTGTTTCTTGTCTCCAAGTAACTATCTGAAAATGAAATCTTGGACCAATGGCAATAAATACTATTTTCGTTCAAGCAGAGGCTCCGCACATTCAGCATATACCTTATCTGGACAATTTTTTAGAATGAAGACACATCATTCTGCAGATGCTGGATTCTGGAGCAAAATATAAACTGCTGGTGGAACCTGGGGCGGTCAGGCAAAGGTATGGATCAAGATCCTGCATGTGGCACAATTTTTGGATTGATGCGATTGGAAGTTGTAAGAAGATGTCTAACTTATTCTCTGTGCAACAGTGACTCAGGTTCGAGTTACTGTGGAAGGACAGGTGTTGAAAGCTGCAAGTGTGAGTATAGTTAAAGAATGAAAAATTAAGATTGATAACCTTTTCTCCCTTCAGACTCTCTTTCTATATTGGCAAACACAGACATGTCTCAGGGTGCTGCTGTTGTGTAGCAGTTTTCACGAGATGGAGAGCAGTAGTTATACAGAGAAGAAATGGCTCTCCCACTCAACGGTTGCAATGCTTGCAGAAACATTATGTACATTGTACATCCAGAGAACAATTAGTGAGAATGGCCAGCCTGTTTCTGTGGAAAAATATTCCGTCAGTGCCAACATAAATGCCAATGTTGAGTAATGTTTCAGTCCAATGGTGCACTGCTGGAGTAAAATTATTTATTTTTCTCAGTTAAACTTGTCGCATAGATATGGATACACTCATACTCATGATCACTGTAGTAAATGTCAGATCAGTCTTCCTGTGAGTAAACCTGAAAGTGACAGGCCCAGGGATGGAGAGCCCAGTTATGTCCTCAGACCTGGCATGGATCAGCCAACAGAAGTAGTCAAGGACATATTTAACCCCTCAATTACTGTGGTTCCCCCAACAGTTTTAAGAAGACCACTATCATCCCAGTGCCAAAGACAAAATAAGATTGCATTCCTTAATGACTGCCCTCAGATGGCTCTTACATCCACCGTCATGAAGGTATCCGAGAAGCTGGTTGTATTGCACATCAGATCCAGCCTCCTAGACAGCCTAGGACCATCGCAATGTGTCTACCATTGCAATAGGTTCACAACATACACCATCTCTCTGACCCTACCGTGGAATTTAGTAGCAGGGTGGCACTCTGGTGCAAGAGTATAGCTGCTTTCTTACACCCCCAGAGACAAGGGTTCGATCCTGACTACGGCTGCTGTCTGAATACTTTCCCCTAAATGTATATTTCCCCTTACATTTGATCTCCCAAAGTTTATCACCCTTACATTTGATCTCACAAAGTTTATGCTTTGATAAATAAATCTACCCAAGTTTGTAAATGGTTAGTTGAGTGGGTAAATTTACACAGTTTTAAGAATTGATATTTGTTATATTAATTAATAACACAGATCTAAAATCTCTCGAACCAGGAATAAGTCCAGATGATTACAAGCAATGCATTAAGGGTCATTGAGTAGTACCCATTTCCTCATGCTTTGGACATTACTGGCAGCAAGGCAACGTATGACGGGAGGCATGAGACCCTTTAACATGTGACCCTTTCCTTGCACCAAGCAGTTTCCTGAGTTTTTGCTTCGTAATGCTCTGTCTTCTTCCATCCTTAACTCCTATGATTTATTTTCTGTCTTGCAGCTAACAAACAATATATCCTTTCTTTATATAAGCTGTATACTGGCATCAATGCACTTTGCATTGCAGATCTGTCCACAGCGACTAACGGTTGCCGATGTATATTTACTCATTTGTAATTACACCAGTAGCTGTGGAAACAGCTTGCAGTATTCCCAACTGGAGAGCTGCAGAAGATCAGAAACTCTCCATTTGTGTCAAGCACAAATCATTTGTTTCCATAATTAAAGGCCCATTAAAGATAGCACATTAATGTATGGTTTTGACATACTTGATTTTAGTAATGGTTAGTTAATTAGAGGAAACTGGTTACTCTTCCATTAACAAAGCAATGTCCATTCCCTGGTAATTAATGCTCATGCAATTTTGCCATTATTTATGGAGTTCTCTTGAATGTACTTTCACGTGTACATTGTAAAAAGCAGTTGACATTTTTATTCAATATTGCCTGTGGGATGAGTGCATTGGTATCTTGATCATCACTACCTTGTTAGTCTTTGGAGGAATGTGGTCAAGAGATTGAGCCAATTTGTTTGACTATTTTGGTTGCTGGGAATTTGTTCAGGGTGAAATGTAGCCCTGCATTCAACAGCTGTCTTTTTGAGCCTATACTTGTTTGATTATTGCTTTGGTGCCAATAACAGTCACTTAGGAAGGGTCTAGACCTAAAACATCATCCATCCGTTCTCTCCAGAGATGCTGCCTGTTCGCGCTGAGTTTCTTCAGCATTTTGTGTCCATCTTCACAAGGAATTCACTACCACCCTTTACTTACTGATCTAGATAGCAGAATGATATTTTTGTACAACACAGAAACAGTCCCTTCAACCCACTGCTCCATGCCACTATGAACCTATCTACACTAATTCCATTTACTCGCATTAGTCTGTTGAGTTCTGTGCCTTGCCAATTCAGGTATTAGTTTAGATGTGTAATGTTGTTAGAGTATCTGCCTCCACCATCTCTTCATGTAAAGCATTTGCCTTCACCCATCATCTGCGGTGTGAAAAGGTTTGCCCTCAAATTCCCTTTAAACCTCTTACCTCTCACTTTAAACGTGTGTCCCTTTTCACTCCTGCATGAAAATAAATATTTTTACTGACTATTCCATTTATCCATCTCATACTTTTTATATCACTCTATCAGGTCACCCATCAGCTTCATCTATTCTAGTGAAATAAATCCACTTATCTAGTTTCTCTTTGTAGCTGAAATACTTCAATCCAGGCAACATACTAGTAAATCTCCTCCACATGATCTCTTGTGCACTTATGTCTTTCAAATGGGGGGGAATTGAATGACCTTCTGGGTGGATTCATCCTTGCCATTGATCAGCCTGCATCTTATGCTGGAATTGCAAATGGAATTAAATATTGAGCTATCAGCAAACATCCCCATTTCTACCTTTATGATGGATGGACGATCATGGTGGATGAAAGGCAGCGTGATGGTGCAGCGGTAGAGTTGCCACCTTACAATGCTTACAGCGCCAGAGACCCGGGCTAGATCCTGACTATGGGTGCTGTATGTACAGAGTTTGTATGTTCTCCCCGTGACCTTTCTCCCCGTGGGCTTTCTCCGAGATCTTCGGTCTCCTCCCACACTCCAAAGGCATTCAGGTTTATAGGCTTGTATAAATGTAAATTGTGTTAATGTGTGGGGATTGCTGGTTGGTGCGGACTTGGTGGATCGAAGGGCCTGTTTCCGTGCTGTATCTCTAAACTAAACTAAACTAAGCTAAACTAAACTAAACTAAACTAAACTAAACTAAACTAAACTAAACACAACACAAAACTGATAAAGCAGATACTGGTGCTTGGACTTTAAATTCTCCCCTGCGGAATTCATGCAATGCTCAGAGTGTGAAAATTGGCCTTCAGAGACCACAACTATCTTCATTAGTGAGAGTTTAACTTTGACCATGGAAGTTTTTTCTCAGCGATGACCATTAACTTCAGTTTTACCAGGGCTTAAAGATACCACATTCACTCAAATGCTTCCTTGATGTCAAAAAAGGTCACTCTCAACTTACCTCACCTCATCTCTGGAATTTAGTTCTTTGGTGCATATTTGGACAAAGACTGTGATGGTGACTATAGCTGAATGATATAGGATTTATCCCACTTGCTCTGGATCTCATCACAATTTCACTCGTATTTGGAAGAAAATTGAATCATTTGGGATAGTAAGCATGGCTTTGATTTGGGCAGGTCACGTCTTACAAACTTGATTGAGATTTTGAGGAGGTGACAAAGGTGATTCTTGAGGGTAGGACAGTGGATGTTGTATCTATGGATTTTAGTAACGTATTTAATAAAGTCTCTCATGGTAGGCTGATCAAGAAGATGAAGATGCATGGAAACTTAATGGGTGACTTGATCATTTGGTCTCAGAACTGGCTTATTCATAGAAGGCTGAGATTGTGGTGGAAGAGTGTTATTCAGGCTGGAGATCTGCGACCAGTGGTGTTCTGCAGGTATCTCTGCTGGAACTGCAATAATGCAATGGTTCAATAGTGCTTTATATGTCACATGTGCAACTGCACAGTGAAATTCTTTTTTTGCATATTTACACATGCAGGCACCGCCATGTTTGGCGCCATTTCCAAAATTCCAAAATCCAGTCCATCTGCACCTTTGGTTTACTGTAGTGTTATATATACAGTATATAATGTCTTGGACATAAATATAAATGGGTTGGTTAGTTGATTTGCAGACAACACCATCATTAGTGGAATTGCAGACAGTGAGGGAGCTTGTGAAGGTATACAGTGGGGTATAGATCAGCCACAGACTAGTGCACAGAAATTGCAGATTCCCAGCAAGTGTGAGCACTTTGATGGGTCGATTGGCTGGGGAAATATATACAGTTAATACCAAGACCATTAACTGCACTGAGTGTAAGAGTCAAGAAGTAATGTTGCAGCTTTATAGGATTTTGATTAGGCCGCTTTAGGAGTATTGTGTGCAGATATGGTTGCCCCATTACAGGAAGAATGTGGAGGCTTGGATGAGGGTAAAGAAGTGTATTACCAGGCTGCTGTCTGGATTAGAGAGTATTAGCTAAAAGGAGAGGTCAGACAACCTTGCATTGTTTGCATTTTGGAGCGAAGGAAGCTGTGGGCGAACATTGCGGGCTGAAGGACCTGCTTCTCTGCTGTACTCTTCTCTATTTTCTATGAATGACAAAATCCAAACTGGTCAATGGTGAGCAGATTAATGGGGTGTAAGTAACGCTTTAAAGCAATGCCGATTACTTCTTCTGTCACTTATGGGCCTGTCTCACTTAGGCAACATTTTAGGCGACTGCAGGAGACTATGCGGTCACCACATGGTCGGCACATGTTTGCGGATGGTTGCCGGGTAGTCGCATTCCGGGAACTAGTTGCGGCCTCATTATCGGCACCGCAAATGTTTTAACAAGTTGTAAAATTAGCGGTGACCAGATTGAAGCAGCCATGGAGAGCTGCGAGAATTCTCGTGCCGTAGGTGCAGTGGTAGTGGGTTGCCAGGAGGTCAAAGGTTGTCGTAGGTTCTCGTAGGCTATAGCCGGTGCTGACCAGAGAATTTTATTGGCTCATTGGGAAAAAAAAATGTAAGCAGTGGTTTTCAGACCCAAGGATAACCGACCAGTAATGTTAATGTCCGCCGAGTTTCACAGCCATGTATCTCTGGCTTCCTAAAAGTCAAAGGTCAAAGGTCCTCCCCCCCTTCTCCCCCCTTCTCAAACGACTTATGTGACCCTTCCTGTACACTGTGCTTTCACCATCTTAATTACAACGCCAACTTTCCTGTTCATCACGGTATACGTCTGTATCACATTGGCTATGCACTGTGTGAATTTCACTCAGACAGCGCTCCTCCCGCTTGCCCTGTCCCCCGCCTGCATAACGGGCTGGTGAAGGAAGCGATGTGTGTGTGCTCCACTCTGATAGTCGCCGTTCCAGTCGCTGTTTTTTCAGGCGACTGCCTGACTAACGCTTAAGTGTAGGTATGTTACAATACTTACCTTCAGCGGCGCTGCAATTCTGCCACTGGCCATGTGCGCAATTTTGGCGCCTTTGAGGGGGGGGGGGGCTGGGTTAAAACGCGTTTTTTTTCTTACCTTGTCCTGGATTATATTTGGTTGGAGTGCAAGATTTTGTTGAAGAATCGTTCCGACAGGCGTTATGTCTATTTTTTTTTTTAAATCGTCTGACTCGTTCAGCGCTGGAGTGATTTTAAAATCAGCTTCTGAAGCCGTCTACGCCGACAACGGGGACCGATTTCATGTAGGTGACAGGTAAAAGAAAGCGGTTTATTTTTATGTATAAAAGTGGTCCTTAAGATACATTTAGTTCATATTTTAAGTTGCGAAACGGTGATTTAGTCCCCATACAAATGGGCAGTATTTTCCATGCAGATATCGGGATCTAAATCACTGCAAACCGCAACGTTCCAAATGGTCACGTTCCAGAAAAACCCACAGACAAGTTGATTTAAATGGCCATTAATTTACAGGTTTTAAACATTCATTTCCTTCCATTTGGCCTATAAATCCATGACAATGAGATTTAAAAATTATGTTATATTGTGAATTGTTGTGTGAATGTTATTTGGACACTTAGGCTATTTAAAAGTGAAAGTGAATTAGGTGACAAATTAAACTTCTTTTTATGCTTTATCTGATGGGATAAATTACACTTGATTTTTAAAATCTCAAAATTTTGTAACATTGCTACTAAGTGGGGAAGGTCCATAACTGATTGTGAGTAGATTGATTGAGGATAATTAGCCAGGCTGGACTTTTACTGCTTTTGTGAATAGGACATCATTTTCCACATTTTTGTTATAATACTGGAACAGATTGGCCCGAGATCAAAAACTTTTGTAAATCATTTTTACTCACAAGATTCAAACCTTTTGAACTTAAAGGAATAGAATAATGTTAAAGAAGCAAAAGCAGATGATATAATGCACCTCATACAAATCATCTGAACTGTCTAATAACTAAGATGGTTTGAGGAAAAAGCTTCAGAACAAATCACAAAATTTGACTTTTCATATTTGATTATTTGCACTAAATTACCATTTTTATAGGTTAATAAATTGCTTGGGGAGCTTTCAACCCAATGGTATGAATATTGATTTATCTAACTTCAAGTAACCCTTACTTCCCCTCTCTCTCTGTCCCACCCCATCCTAGTTCTCCGACTAGTTTCTACTGCCCCACTGATTAAATATTACTGATTGTATGCCGAGTTGTCACATTCCCCTCAGCTAACAATGAACCATTCTACATTTCCTTATCAATATCTGCTTTGATCTGTTTTCACACCTTTCCCTTTAATATCTCTGGACTCCCTCTCCCCTTACTCTTAATCTGAAGAAGGGTCTCGACCCGAAATGTCACCCATTCCTTCTCTCCAGAGATGCTGCCTCTCCCGCTGTCACTCCAGCATTTTGTATCTTTCTTCATAATTTTAACGTTGAGCAAGAGATTTATGTATTTATGATTCAAGGTGAATTTTACTTCGGAGTCACGTGAGTGACTACGTGAAGAACCTCGCCAAGGCGCATGCGTGTCATATCGCTACACGCATTGCAACGAGTCACAGCAGGGGGAGCGACGTTCCCCTTAGCGGCAAAAATTGAAAGTCGGGAACAGCAGGTGGAGACATGGACCAGATCCACGAAGGCTGCGGAAAAGCTGGCGGGGGAGAACCGCGGAGTTGCGGGCAGCCGGCAGCAGCAGCCAACGGCACGCCAATCTCCCGTAATGGGAACAGCTGTGCCCGACTTCGCTCCCGCACCGGCCACGGCCGGGCGGTAGAGCGAAGCAAAAAACTAACAGAGTCGTTGACTCCGATGAGTCTGACTCTGAATAGCCGTGAGCGGCCAGTGCCCGTGCGCATTGGGGCCGGTTGGAGCGGCTTTAGGAGCAGCCACAAGCGGCCAGTGCCCGAGCGCATTGGAGCCGGGTGGAGCGGCTGGGAGCGGGGAACAAAGCAGCCGCGACGGCCAGTGCCCGTGAGCATTGGAGCCAGTTGGAGCGGCTGCAGGAGGAACAGCTTCAAGCAGCCGCGACGGCCAGTGCCCGTGAGCATTGGAGCCGGTTGGAGCGGCTGCAGGAGGAACAGCTTCAAGCAGCCGCTACGGCCAGTGCCCGTGAGCATTGGAGCCGGTTGGAGCGGCTGCAGGAGGAACAGCTTCAAGCAGCCGCGACGGCCAGTGCCCATGAGCATTGGAGCCGGTTGGAGCGGCTGCAGGATCAGGAACAGCCGCGAGTGGCCTATGCCTGAGATCATAAGAGCCAGTTGGAGCGGCTGCTGGAGGAAATACTCCAAAGTGGCAGGCTCCGGGAGATGGAGGCTAGCCACAGTGGGCGGTTAGTAAGCCCCACAGCAGTACCTCTTGTGGGGCTGCACATTGTTCTCCCTCATCAGAGGGGAGCAGGGAGGGTCAATCCTGGGCTGACTGCAGGAACTGGAGCAGGAGCGGCTTCAGGAGTAGCGGCTTCAGGAGCAGCCGCGACGGCCAGTGACCATGAGGTGGCCAGTGCCCGAGAGCATCGGAGCCAGCTGGAGCGGCTGTTAGAGCAGGTAAGTGGCAGGCTCCAGGAGATGGAGACTAGTCACAGGGGGCAGCTAGTAAGTCCTACATCAGTACCTCTTGTAGGGCTGCACAGTGTTTGTCCCTCATCAGAGGGGAGTATAGGGGGTCAATTCTGGGCTGAACCTGAAGAGGGGTGCAGAACATACCCCTAGTGCACATGGGGTGCAAGAAAACCTATTGGAAGACACTTATGTGCTAATCCTCAACACCGACCCAACTACAGATCCAGACACCGGCACCTCAACGTCCACGGAGGATGCCGAAAAAGTAACAAACCTACTAATAGTAACCATGGAGGAAGGTGGGTCTGGTTCCTTACGAGGTTGGTGGGAGATTACAATTCTATCTGGATGCATGGAATAAATTAACCACCGACACTTATATTTTCAGAAGTATAGGGTTATACCATAGAATTTATACAAAACATAATCCTCCAGTTCAGCATGTACCGAACCGAATGTTCGTGCTTATAGGCAAAGATAAAAATTAAAAAAATTTTTAAAAAAATAAAAATCAAAAGCGCATACTGAACTACAGTGCCCATATAAAAAAGGAGTAATGGAGGATATCCAACACGAATCACAGGAATTCGTGTCCAAAATCTTTTTCATAAAATAGATGGTGGTTGCCACATCATCATAGATTTGATTAATTTGAATACTTTCGTACTTTATATTCATTACTAGATGGGAACCTTTGTTACTGCTAAGCAATTGATTCCTAGGTTACTACATGGCAAGCATTGTATTAAAAAATGCTTACTATACAGTACCCATTAGAGGTGACCACAGATGTTATTTAACACAATGGATCATCTGCGGTTCACCTTTAACACAGTTCACATGTAAGTGATTTTGCCAAAAGAAAAGGTTACAGCCTTAATGGAGGCTTGCAGCAAAACAAAACCATCCATCAGACTAGTAGCAAGAATAATTGGCATTATAGTGGCTGCGTTTCCAGCCACACAAATCGGACCTTTACATTATCAAAAATTACAGAGGGCAGACATTCGTGCACTCAAAAATTATGGGGGTCATTCTGACAGACCAATGAAGCTACCAACAGAGCCATAATGGAACTAAAATGGTGGAAACATAACATTAGGCATTGTTCCGATCCAAACATTATCAGCTACCCGTCTATGGAACTACATACTGATGCCAGTGCACTTGGATGGGATGCTACCAATTCCATCTCCAGCTGTGGCGGAGATGGAATGCACAGGAGGCATCATTATTACAAACACTGGGCATAAACTACCTGGGAATGTTGAGTGCATTCCATGGCTTTAAGTCATATTGTTCTGGGTTATATCACCAGCATGTTAGACTACATATTGACAACACCACCGTGGTAGCATATATCAACCATATGGGTGGAAACATATCGACATCATGTGACAATCTGACCAACACAATTTGGCAATAATGTATCCAGAGAGATATTTAGATATCAGCTACCTACTTACCAGGTAAACTGAATTTAGTGGCAGACAACAGGTCACGCTAATTCTATGAAAAACACTGAATGGATGTTGGATAAAAAATGTATTGCTGAAATTACAGCACGGTATGGAACACCAGATATCGACCTATTTGCATCCATGCTCTCACCAGTTATCAAATTATGTTCATGGGAACCAGAACCTGGGGCAGTGGCTACAGATGCATTTTCGCTGCATTGGGGGATTATTTATTTATGCATTCACTCCTTCTGCCTCATCAGTCGGGTATTTAGGAATATACAGTAGACTCCGCGTCTGATATTTTGATAGTACCCGATTGGCCTACTCAACCATGGGTCCCGGTGATACTCGACATGGTTTTAGAACCATGCATCACCATCCATCATAGACCTAATTTACTGGTTCATCCCGCAACAAGGGGAAGTTACCCATGTCATAATTATATAAACCTATCAATTTGTAGAGTTTGAAAGCAGCTCTACTACACCTGGGACTGACGGACAGAACAGTGGATATTATTTCAGCGGCCCACAGACAGTCGACCAAAAAACAGTACTTGGTGTCTTCAAGAAATGGGAAGTACTGTCACAACAATAAACATCACCCACAGATCTATGAACATCCCGTCTGTTCTGGAATTCCTGGCAAGCCTCCATTACGATGAGAGGCTCAGTCATAGTGGCATCAACTGCGCCAGAAGTGTTCTGTCAACATACCTGTGGCTAGGAACAGAGCGGCATTCTGTTGGGACACACCCTGGTAACCAAACTCATGAGGGGCATTTTAATGTTAATCCCCAAGAACCAGGTACTCCCAAATATGGGATGTGAGCATTGTACTGACCATGTTAAGAAACTGGTCTCCAGCTACAGCTCTGTCCCTACAGAAAATGACTATGAAAACAGTCATGCTGATGGCCTTGGTCACGGCACATAGGGTCCAGTCACTACAGAAACTAAAGCTGGACAACATGATTATTTCATCTGGAAATTTAACTTTTCACATCAATGAAATAGTCAAACAGAACAGACAGGGGTCAGCAGGCCTAAAAACAGAATTCAGGGCCTACCCGACAGATGGTCGTCTCTGTATTGTAACACACTTACTATTATATATGGAGTATACTAAGATCATCAGAGGGAAAGAAATGTCACTTTAATCAGCTACAAACAGCCACTCAAAACAGTGACAGTCCAGACCATCTCTAGATGGCTAAAACAGGTCCTAATAAAGGCTGGAGTTGACACTAGCATTTTTAAATCTCACTCCACCAGGGCTGCAGCTACATCGGCAGCTATGAAGTTGGACGTCCTATGGACCAAATCCTCATGACAGCAGGATGGTCAACGGAGGAAACTTTCCAACGACTTTATAACAAACCAGTCATTGAACCTGGAACATTTGCAGAAACAAATTTAAGTTCTGTAATATAATTTACCCCATAAATAGGGGCAATAATTGGTGTTAATATATTTATCGTTGGGTTTCAATATCGTATTGATGTCTAATGATGTTAACTCTATTCTCCCCATAATCAAGGCAGATGTGATGCATGGACTCGTTTCCACGGCATGAAATCACAGAGCTTTAAAATCTTCACGTAGTCACTCACGTGACTCCGAAGTAAAATAGTAAGATTAAACGAGAACTTACCAGTTTGAAGTTTGATCGTTATTTTATGAGGAGTAACGTTGAGGGATTACGTGCCCTCCGTTCCCACCCTTGATCATATACTCAACTGGTATCTCTTCTCTAATCTTACTATGTTTAGTCATTACAGTTATCTGTGATTTCACACCGCTGCTTTGAAGAATGATACGCATGCGTCCTGGCGGGGTTCTTCACGTAATCCCTCAACGTTACCCCTCATAAAATAACGATCAAACTTCAAACTGGTAAGTTCTCGTTTAACTTACTATTCATGATTCAAGGTGAAGTTCATCTGGTTATGTTTTTTTTTAGTTTTTAGCTTTATAGATACTGCAAGGAGACACAGGTCCTTTGGTCTGTCCAGCAATCACCCAAACACTAGTTCTATCCTACATATTGGGGACAATTTACAGAAGCCAATTAACCTACAAAACCACCCATCTTTGGAAAATGGGAGGATCCAGAGCACCCAGAGAAAACCTACACAATCACAGGGAGAATGTATAAACTCCGTAAAGCCAGCACCTGTAGTCAGGATCAAACTAGGGTTTCTAGCTCTGTAAGGCAGCAACTCCACTGCTGTTGCACCATGCCATACCATCTTGCTGGTTTTCAATTTCTAAAGAAAAATAAGTATATAAATTATGTTTAGTTTGGTTTAAAGATACAGACCAAAACCAGTCCCTTTGGCCCACATTAGGGACAATTTATTCAAGCTAATTAACCTACCAGCCAAAACGTCTCTGGAGTGTGGGAGAAAACTGGAGAAAACCCATGCAGGTCATGGGGAGAATACACAAACTCTGTACAGCCAGCACCTGTAGTCAGGATTGAATCCGGGTCCCTGGAGGTGTAGGGCAGCAACTCTACCACTGTGCCAATGTGCCTCATGAGGTTTCATGAAAATATTTTTTATAAAGAATCATAGGTTTTTAAACAAAATGCATTGAGTAACAAGTTCAATGGATCACCACCATAAGAATGAAATTTGTTTCTTTTGACTTGTTTACCTTCATATCAATCAATGTCATATTTGGTGATGTTTTATTGGTGGCATCAATTGGTATCAAAATTCTGTGGCATAAGCATTCTAAATGGGTAACTGAAAATTTAAAAAAATGTATTCGTAAGTGTCAAGTGGGAAAACGGAGAAATGAAAGCAAGCAAATCATCTTTGCTTCATCAAAACATCTGAAGTTTCTTCCTCCTTTCAAGGTGCACATCTCTATATAATAGGACTATATTATAATATTAAACTTAGTTCTACGATTACAAAAACATACAATTTAAGCACTAAACTTAGTGTTAAGTATAATTAACAAGCTGAGTCATATGTTAGAGGAAATTAATGTGAAGTTTTCAAGAATAAAAATATCAGAATAGATTTTTTTCAATAACTAGAAAAATCTTTGTAATGTTAATACATCTCCTTTTTCCTTTCAAAAAGGCAATATTTTGTTTTGAACCTATTCTTTGAGCAAAGAAAGAATCATTATGGCAAAAGAACAGACTAATGTGAAAATGAACCTGAAATGTAAATTTATGAAATATTCTGAGATGTGATCAATTCTGTAGACAGTAATGATGATGTCTGAGTAAAAATAACAGAAGAAACTAAATATCCAAGAAACTACACTACCTCATCAGATTGACATGGATCTTGGTACGTTATTTATGGTGCACATTATGCATTAATCTCAAAGGGAGACCATTTGCTACAATATTGTCAACAAGAAGAGTGGTTAGTTTAAAACAGTTGGAACATATTATGATGTATGAAATATCACATTTTTTAGAGCCAAAAGCAAAGTATGGTTAAACTTTTCCAAGTAAGTGCCCAAAAAACAAAGCATACTGACTTCTTTATCCAGATGTTTGATCAGTTCAGTTTAGTTTATTGTCACATATACTGAGGTACAATGCAAAGCTTTCGTTGCGTGCCATCCAGTCATGTTGGCATGTTTCTCAACCATCTTCCTGCTGACTCTGGTTGACTTTCATAATTTCTACCCCTAACTGTGCTAATAATTAGACATTTTAACTGTTTTCAGCACCTCAGCTTAGGTATGTTGCAAAACTTACCTTCAGCGGCGCTGTAGTTCTGCCACTGCCCGTGTGCGCGACTTTGGCGCCTTTCAGAGGGAGGCGGGTTTAAAACGCGATTTTCTCTAGGCTGTTGAAATCGATGTTGTTCAGCCTACTTAGTTGCTGACAAAAAATCGCAGTGAGGTTCGTTTGCTGCAGGTATTTTTAAACTAAATTTGGTTATTTAATTGTTATAGTAGATTAAAAATCATCCTCTAAAGCCGCGAACCCCGACAACGGGACGGATCTCATGTAGGGGACAACGGAAGGTAGGTTGGTTATTTTTACATTAAAAAGGGCTTCTTAAGATCCCTTTATACAAAATGTTATGTTGCGAGTAGCTGACTTGGGGGCCCATCTGAACCAGCAGTATCTTTCATGCCGACATGGGGTACAAATTCACTGCAATGGCAGCGTTCTAAACCAGCATGTTCCACAGAATCCCATTTAATGGCTGATTTAAATGCCCATTAATTTACAGCAATTGAACACTAAATCCCTTCCATTTGGCCTATAAATTAATGTCAATGAGATTTAAAAATCATGTTTTATTCTGAATTCTTGTGTGAATGTTCTTTGGACACTTAGGCTATTTAAAAATGTTAATCTTTCCTTAAGAAATGGATAGATGTTTAGATCTAGTAATTGAATTTTGGAATTAGCTACAATTGGGTAACTAACTAATTATATGCTTTAATTTCAGGTCATCCAAGTAAGATTGTTTAATATTTGTTTCGGAATGCTTCAATCTATAATAACTGAACATTTCTTTCAGTTCTCTTAATTTTTAATAAAGTTATGGGCTTTAGACTGTCCTCAATCACAGCTTTTGTGTTAAGTCAATGGAAAATCAATAGGGAACAAGATGCTAATTTCCGAGTATGAAAATGGCCATAACTTTTTTAATACTGAAGATATGAAAGTGAATTAGGTGTCAAATGTTATGCTTTATCTGATGGGATAAATTGCAGACTTGATTTTTTAAATCTCAACATTTTGTAACATTGCTACTTAGCTGTTGGGAATAATTCTGTTTAAGGTTCAAATTTGTACGTGAGAAATCTGTCTAAAAGCAACGCTGCAGACATTGCAGTTTAGCAGAAGCCAAGCCAGGAAACGCTGGATGATGAAAATAAAATGTGGTTAAAAAAAATTAAATGGAACACTGAATTACAAGTACACATCATAATAAAAGCAAAAGAGAACAAAGGTGCTCTTGGAAATATGCTCCTGGCCAGTCATTTCTTGGCTCAATGTTTGGCAAGATCATTCTGGGCTCATGTTCTGACCTCAATCAGTTCCTAACTTTTTTTAATATATCTAAGGTGAGAGACAGACACAGGTAGGAGAATCCAAATTGTTGGAGAATGTTTAGGGCTTTTTTTTAAAAATAATCAAGAATGGTACATTTTCCTATTAGAGATTGGAAATCCAGAATTCTATGATTGAAAAATCACTGTTTACTGCCTTCAGTAATTGCATTGTGACCAGTGCTTTAATCTCAGCCAGGCTCAAACCCAGCTTGCTGAGGTTGTAGATCCTACCAAGAGGAACCTCACCCATTAACATCTCCCAATATTTTCAGGAAAGCAATTCAAAATACAAATAATATACAAATACAAATTTATTTGTCATTTGAGCCCCAGTGAGACTCAAACGAAATTTTGTTTCCACAGCCATACAAACAAAAACAATGTCCTACAGACATACACACAATTAAGTTCACACAAACATCCATCACAGTGAACCCACTGTGATGGAAGGCAAAAGTCTTTTTTCTCCCCTGCTCTCCATGTCCCTCCCGATGTCCAAGCCCCAGGCGGGTGATGATAAGTCCCACGGCCATTTTAGGCCGTGCCGGGCGATTTACGGCCCCGCTCCCGGTCTAGAAGTCTCGAAGTTGGAGCCCCCGGCAGGCGCTGTAATGTCCCACGGCCACGAAGCCGTGCCGGGTGATGTACTTCCCCGCTCCGGGTCGTTCCAAACCCCGCGACACGGGCTGGAGAAGTCGCGTTGCGGGAGCTCCGGGAAGCGGTCTCTCTCTCTCTCTCTCCCCCCGGACAATTCAGAGGTTTATTCTGCAGGCAGGTCATGTGTTTCTGTGAGACGAGTGCCATGCCAGAGGAATCAATAGAAATGGATCCAATGAAGACTTTTAAAAGACATTCGGAAATATATCTGAATAGAAATGGTTTTGAGAGTAATAGACCAACTGCAGGGAAATGGGACTAGCCAAGTGTGCCAACTTGGTTGGCATGGACTAGATGGGCCAAATGGCTTCTTTCCTTGATGTATCGCTCTATGACTCTATGGAGACCCAAGGAACTGCAGATGCTGGAACAAAACAAAAAGTGCTCGAATAACTCAAAGGATCAGCCAGCATCTGTAGAGGGAATGGATAGACAATGTTTCAGTTTAATTTGGCTTCTTCAAACTGATTCAAGCCTAAAGAAGGGTTGCAACCAGAAAAGTTGCCTATCCATTCCCTGAATGGACCTGTTGCCTGACCTGCTTGACCAGCTTTGCTCTATTATTTAATGTTCTCTTCAGCAAAAAGCAGAAATGCAGAGCACATGCCATATCTCCTAGTAATAGCCAAGAATTTATGTGTCTAGATTTCAGAAATGCTATTATCTCTTGAATGAAGTATTAGAGAGACAGAACATTGGACTTCCTATCCTGAAGATTCAGGTTCAATTTTACCACTAGGTGCACTAATAAATTTACCAAAGAAGCAAATCTTGTCAGCCAACTGATATCATGCAATGTCAGGCCCACTCATTCATTCCTTGGGACTGAGTTTCTTGGTTTTCAGTTTTTCTGTGCACATCCCTGATTCCATCAAAGTAATGCGTAACAAATTGGAGCCTGGCAAGTGTATAGTTGGATAACTTTGCAGTGAGGGATGTGTGCCAATTCTCTCAAGACAACAATGGGCCCATTGACTGGTCGTCATTACCATTGGCCCTCTTCTGAGGATACATTTAAATGCAGCATTGGATAGTCACCTCATCAATGCTTCCAATGTCAGCTTGATCTTAAAAAGTGGGATGTGGAACAATATATCGAATGAGTCATCTGCCATCTGGTAGTGGCAATGTGTTGGTATTAAATAACATGTCCATGTGGTGCCGTTTGGAATGAAATAAGCTTTTCTAAGCTCTTTACCTTCTAAATGGCTCAATTTCTCTCCTGGAGGCAGAAAGAGAATTCTACAGATGACGTAATTAATCATATCTTATGCAGAAAATAAGTTTTCAATTAAAAGGATTTAAAAAAAGGCAAATGAATGACAACTTGACAAGGATTTTAATATCTTCATATTATAATCTTTATTAAATCTTATCAAATTTAAATTAGTTTCCTCCGGTAATCAAATTATCTTGAGCAAAAAACAAACTGTTTGACGTCAACTGTCAACGGGTCAGGCAGCATGTGTGCAGGGAAATGGAAGACATGTTTCAAATCAGGATCCTTCTTCAGACTGATGGAGTAGAGAGGAGATGAAGCCAAGTACTAAGGAAGGACACACGACTGAGGTAGCAAATATGAGTGAGATTATGGTTGAAGAGCAGGAAAGTTGTAGAGGTCACTCAGGTGGAACATGAGATAGCAAGAGCTGAGGAAGGATGCAGATATTAAACTGTCCCCTGTTTTACTCATTTCGTATCCATGACTGTGTAAACTGGACACAGTTCCAACTCCATATTTAAATTTACCAGTGACACCACCATTCTTGGACGAATTATGGATAATGATGAGTATGAATATAAGAAGAGGATGAATTGTCTGATACTGATTGCCAGAGCAGCAACCATACTCTCAAAGGTACAAAAAAATGCTGGAGAAACTCAGCGGGTGCAGCAGCATCACATAGATGCTGCTGCACCGGCTGAATTTCTCCAGCATTTCTGTGTACCTTCGATTTTCCAGCATCTGCAGTTCCTTCTTAAACCTTACTCTCAATTTAGGTTGGAAAGATCAAAAAGCTGATTAATTAATTTAGAGGAGGGAGGCCATGGATCCCCAAAACCGTCCTGATCAATAGGTTGGCAGTAGAGAGAGTCAATGAGTTCATGAGCGTGCATATCTCTGAAAATCTGTCCTGTAGAGATAGTTAAAAGCTTTAAATTCCTAGGAGTAAATATCACCAGCAACTTGTCTTGGACCATCAATATTGAAGCAATGACCAAGAAAGCACACCAACACCTCTACTTCTTTGGAAGACTTAGGAAGTTCGGCATGTCCCAACAAACCTCAACAACTTCTGCAGGTGTGCTGTAGCAAACATCTTATCAGGATGCATCACAGCTTGGTTTGAGAACAGTTCTATCCAAGACTGCAAGAAATTTCAGAATGTTCTGGATGTAGCCCAGACTATCACACAAACCAGCCTCCCTACCATTGACTCCATCAACACTTCACACTGCCTCAGCAAGGCCACCAGCATAATCAAGGACCAGTTTCACTCCCTCTTCTCTCCTCTCCTATCAGGCAACATGTACAGAAGTTTGAAAATTCACACCTCCAGATTCAGGAACAGTTTCTTCCCAATTGTCTGGAATCTGGAATGTCATCCTGGTCTCCCATTTTCCTCACTGGGGACTTTTGAACCATCTTTAATAAGATTTTGTTGGACTTCAATGTTATATCTTGCACTCAAACCCTTCACCTTTATCTGCTATCTGTGGATGGCTTGATTGTATTCATGTATAGTCCTTTCTCTGACTGGAAAGCATGATACATGTGACAATAATCTATATATATATATATATTTCTAAAACTCTCATCTTGTTTGTTTGTTTGTGTGTTTGTGTGTGAGTGAGTACTGGAAACTCCGCCAAAACGGTACACAATAGCGCTACAATTATTGGTCCACCTTACTCACCATTATCCCGGGGTGTGCAATAGCCAAGTTTTGTTCAGATTTACAAGTTTTGGCATTTTAAACTTTACAAAAACCACTTTACAGAACCAATTTTCCATTTGCCCTGCCCATCAGCCGCGTTCGACGTCACAATCTCATTTACATTAAAAAATCATGATTTTTAAAATTCTAAAACCGCCTCTTAATCAAATTCTTCCATTTTCATTAACAGTTATTATTGTGTTTAGGTTTTTTTTTAAGGAAAATCGCGATTTTCATTGAGAATTCCATTTAAACAAAAACATCTCAATTTTCATTGTGGGTGGGGGGGGGGGGATAGGGGGGTGAGGAGTGGGGGAGCAGGGGGATAGAGAAGAGGGGGTAGGTAGGGGAGATGAAGGGTGTAGGGAGGGGAGAGGAGGGGTTAGGGAGGGGAGAGGAGAGGAGGGGGGCAGGGATGGCAGAGGGGTTATGGCAGGAGGGAGTGAGGGAGGAGGAGGGATAGAGGGAGAAGAAGGGGTAGTGGGGGAGGTAGGGAGTGGGGGATAGAGGGAGAGGAGGTCACTGGGGAGGCGAGGAGGGAGATTGGGGGGTGGGATAGGGGGAGGTGAGGAATGGGGAGGAGAGGGATAGAGGGAGAGGTAGGGATTAGGGAGGCGAGGGTTATGAAGGGAGAGAGTGACTGAGGGTAGGGGAAAGGAGAGGAAGGGGACGTGAAGGATGGAGTGGGGAGGGGAGGAGGAGAGGGGAAAGAAGTGGGTGAAGAAGGGGGGAGTGGGAGCGAGTAAGCAAGGTAATGGAGGAGGAGAGGAAGAAGAGGGAATAGGGGAGGGAGGAGGGGGGAGGAGGTGAGGGGAGGAAGCAGAGGAGGGTCGGTGGGAGGTGGGGAGAGGGAGGATAAAGGAGGAGGGGAATAGGGGACTGAAGAGGGAGAGTGAGATGCATTCAAATTGATCTTATCTTACGTTATTGCCATTTTGAACTTTAAGGCCATCGCAGTCACGCTCCCACTTGTCGACCGCGCCTGCGCAGTTGGGGGAGGGGTGCCTTGACAACAGGGGGCGGTGTGGGGATGGGATGGTGTGCGGGAAGGTGGGTGGGGGAACGGGGGGGGGGGTTGAAGGGGGGTTATGGGGAGGGGGGTGTGTGTGGGGAGTGGGGTTGTGTGGGTAGCGGAGTTGGGTATGTGGGAGGGTGGTGTGCGAGCTCAGCAGCTCCGGCTCTGACTGCACTCACTGGCTGCAGGTCCCGGCTCCGGACTCAATCATCGGCTCCAAGAACCGGTGCCTGTCGCACTCAGTGGCTCCCAGCCCCAGCTGCACTCATCGGCACCTGGCTCGTCATGATGGGTGCCGCCCCTGCCTGCGGGTGGGGGAGTTCACAGCAGATGCAGCTCACCCCGCACCTTCAGCTTTTGGCCTCATGCATAGCTCCAGGTCCCATTCCGACTTCGCTCAGTGGCTTCTGGTTCCACTTGCTCACTGCCCGCTCGCAGCTCACAGACTCAGCCCCGCCTCCGAGACTTTAATCTCCGTGGGTGCCGGAATAGGCGCTACCTTCATGGTGGCTGACAGGCGAGAAGACCAATCTGCTGATCTCACGATTTATTAAACATTCATAACTTTTTTTATTATTTCACAGATCGGAAAAACACTTGCGGCAGTTCGGAGTAGAGGAGGACGGTGAAAAAGATGGTGAAAAAATCATAGCGTTATAGGTTTTTCTAAAATGTATTTACAATATTGACAGGACGTGGTCAAGATGAGACTTTTGGTAATACTATGGAAGATTATGTTATCTATGAGTACCGTGTTTACAGATCTATTAAGCTGTTGCAAGTCAGAAATTAATCGTCCCATTTTCAGCACATATGACAATTAAACACTCTTGCCTTTTGATACTGTAGATAATGATAGGTTGGAAGTGAAGAATTTCTTGGTACTGATCAGAAAGTACTACCGTTGTCATTAGTTGCTGAAATTCAGACACAACATCTTGCTTTATTTTCTATTGCCTGAGTTATTGTGTTTTTTTCTCACAGCCTGAATTTACAAGTTTCTTTATGAATCAATATATATTCTTGCCGATATGGAAGTTGGTAGATTATGTTAACTAGCCTCCCGGGCATTGGGATTTGATAAGACAATATTTTCTTTCATTACCTGTAGTGCTGCTGATTAATTACATCTATAATGAAACAGACCCACTGTTAGATTTTCCTTCCTTTCTAGTTGACATTACCAGAAAGTAATATATTATGTTTCACAAAAAGATCCCTTTAAAAACTATGAACTATTTCATTGTGTAAGTGGGGAAAACAGTGCACTTGACAAGCTATGGAATTGGATTAGGAGATGTTTATTTTTATTCACAACAGTTTCTTTCCCTTCTTACCATAAGGTACAGACAAGGCCGTTTAACATGGCACAATTAAAATTACATAAAGGGTGAATAAACAGATGGCACAGAATGAAATAATATTGTGTGCATAATGTAACCCATCAGAAATATGTGAGCTTTTAATTGCTCTATTAGTTTCCTTTCTATTAAGGATAATAGTTGAGAATCCCTCTCATTTGAATGAATGAAACCTGGAGCAGAGTACAATTCAGCCAAATCTTAATCAGACCTTGATCAAAAGCTAAAAATTCCCTGAAGAGAAAACTTCCATTCTGAGTCGCACCCATGTCAGATTATCCAGAGTCTTGCAAGAATTATCAGAAGAAATAATTCAGGTTAATTAGTGTTAGATTTACCATGACAAACTGTGACCATTACCAACCAATTACCAACATATTTTCAAATTTACCATTAGTTTACATGATTAATGTCATGCAGCTGAGAAGGAGTAAGGTAGCAGTCTCTATTGCAAGGGCCTGCACCATTCAGATGACATAATTTATGCTAAAGGGCCTGTCCCACTTACGCGTCCTTGGCTCGCAAATTATGCGACCTCGTGGTTGCTTGAGGTGTACGGGCACCGTATGGCCGCACGGGGCCGGTCCCACTTAGAAGTGCGGAGGGGTATGGAGTTGTGCGGGGCTGGTCCCGACATCGCGCGGGGCTCTGAAATTCTTGCAGTGAAAGAAATCTTCGCGCGCCAACGGCCTGTCACGGAACTGACGGCCAAAGTGGAACAGGCCCGAGACCCTGGCGTGACGCAACGTCTCACCTTCAACAGCAGCAGAAGCAGGCAAACGATCGCCGAACTCGGCCTGGGGCACACGGCCGTTGCGGTCCGGATCCGCCCCCACTTCTACTCCCAGAGCGGGGCAAAGAAAATTGAAGATAGACACAAAATGCAGGAGTAACTCAACGGGACCGTCCGCATATCTGGAGAGAAGCAATGGGTGACGTTTCGGGTCAAGACCCTTCTTTTCAGACTGAAGAAGAGTCTCGACACGAAACGTCACCCAATGCTTCTCTCCAGAGATGCTGCCGGGCCCGCTGAGTTACTCCAGCTTTGTGTCCATCTTCAAATGACGTCACATGCTCCAGACGGCTGTGCCTACGCATGTAATCGTGCCCGACCTTCGCTCGACCATCTCGGCTCAACGCGACCACAAGGTCGCATAATTTGCGTGCCAAGGACACGTAAGTGGGACAGGCTCTTTTGTATATGAGCATGTAGCTCTCAGCTGGAAAGGGCAGTCCCATTTGTTCACATTGTTAGGAAGGTTTGCACGTCAGGCATTAACTTTACATTCTGATTGGATCTTAAGTACACACAAAGTGTGAATTAACTCAGTGGTGAGAGATGTGCCACTTAAAATCATCATCAAAGCCATTGTTTTCAGTTTCAGGCCCTAAACTCCGGAATCTCTTCCCCAATCCTTTCTGCTTCTACATAAAACCTACTTCTTTGGTTTAGCGTGGTATCTGTATTCCTTACAAGTGCTCTGCGATGGTTTGCCAAATGCAAGTTATCTAAATTTAAATTGTTGCTCCTCATTATAAAAGCATCTGATAGGAACCACACCTACCATTGGAAGCTTTTCACAAAGGTGCAACAAATATTCCTTGAGGTTATTCTGCTATTCACAGGATTGACAACTAGGTGAATCAAATCCCATAAATGTGGCCATTTGATAAAAGCCAGAGCGGATTAAAAATAAAATCCAATCTGATAATTTATGTCTGGTCCAAAGAACCTGGGATCAGGCTGACACCAGAAAATAGGAAATCAGCAACATGACAGCTTGTAGGTTAGCTTTTCATAAGAGCTGGATGCTCAAATTTCAGTTTATTGCCACCATTGAATTTGAACCAATGGTATGGAAGTCTACGAAATGCAGACTGTTAACATGCATGAGGGTATGGTGGGAAGTTGCTATATGGAACTGAGGAAATTTGTTACACACATAACAGCTGTTTTGCATTACGATTGCACTGAATCTGAATTGCTTTATTTATAAAACAAGCCTTAAGGTGGATGCACTTAAAGAGATCAATTTGGAGTTACTAATTTATGCTGGTAATTTGAATCTGTCGTCTGACAGATTGTCTTTGACACCATGCAGAACATTCGCATATAGCAAGTATTAGTAAAAGGTATTTGGCAGGTTTATCATTTCATCATAGTTTGGTGCAATAAAAAATACAGTTCTAGTGAATAATACTTTATTTCATATTTATTACATCACCAATTTATAGATACACTTACGTAGATGGATTTGGTAGCTGCTGATAATAGTGTGAACATCCGAGGGATTTATGACTGTGGATTCAGTGCTTTTACTATTTTCCAAAAATGTTACTAGCTTCAAATAAAGATCCAATTAATTCAATTGAGAAAAAGTAGGTTTGGTGGAAATATCAGAGTTGCAGTTTACAGGCAAAAGTACCGAACTTAAGCATAGGCAGCATTTGAAGATAGATTTAATACATTCAGTAAGGTATGATACAAAACCATTGAAACAATTTAGATGCTTTACTCCTGCAATACTGTTATCATCCCCAAGTCATCCTCCAACCCTATGGGTACCAAGCTCCATAACATTTAATCCTACACTTATGTTAGCAATGTTACAAAATTTTGAGATTTAAAAAATCAAATCTGTAATTTATCCCATCAGATAAAGCATAAAAAGAAGTTTAATTTGACACCTAATTCACTTTCATATCTACAGTATTAAAATAGTTATGGCCATTTTCATACTCGGAAATTAGCATCTTGTTCCCTATTGCTTTTTCATTGACTTAACACAAAAGCTGTGATCTAGAATAGTCAAAAGCCCATAACTTTCTTAAAAATTAAGAAAACTGAAAGAAATTTTCAGTTATTATAGATTGAAGCATTCTGAAACAATATGAAACAATCTTACTTAGATTACTGGAAATTAAAGCATATAATTAATTAGTTACCTAATTGTAGCTAATTCCAAAATTCAATTACTAGATCTAAACATCTATCCATTTCTTAAGAATAGATTAACATTTTTAAATAGCCTAAGTGTCCAAATAACATTCACACAAGAATTCACAATATAACATAATTTTAAAATCTCATTGTCATGAGTTTATAGGCCAAATGGAAGGAATTTAATGTTTAATACCTGTAAATTAATGGCCATTTAAATCATCTTGCGAGTGGGTTTTTTCTGGAACGCGACCATTTGGAACGTTGCGGTTGCGGTGATTTTAGTCCCCCATATTGGCAGCAAATACACTGCCGGTTCGTTCGGGGAAAAAAAATCACAGTTTCGCAACTTAAAATGTGAATTAAATGCATCTTAAGAAACACTTTTATACATAAAAATAAACTACTTTCTTTTACCTGTCCCCTACGTAATATCCAGCCCCGTTGTCGGCGTTGACGGCTTCAGAAGGTGATTTTAAAATCACTCCAGCGATTAACTTGTCGGGCGAATTTTTTTAAAAAACACACAGAACGCCCGTCGGAACGATGCTTCGGCAAAACCTTGCACTCCAACAAAATATAATACAGGACAAGGTAGGAAAAAAAACCCTTTTTAACCCCGCCCCCCCTCAAACGCGCCAAAATCACGCACACGGCCAGTGGCAGAATTGCAGCGCCGTTGAAGGTAAGTATTGTAACATACCTACTTATGTGGGAGCTTATTCAAAAGATGTACAGAGATTGGTTCATAGAAAGCAGAAATGTATAAAACAAGAACAGGCCTTATGGCCCACAATGTCCGTGCCAAACATAATGTCAAGACATCTCTTATCCATGTGCACACAATCCATATTCCTCCATTCCCTACATATCCATGTGCATATCAAAAGTCTCTTAGCTCCCACTATTAAATCTGCCTCATCGGCCTCCTTGGCAGTGCAGTTCAGCCACTCACCATCCTGCCCCGCACATCCCATTTAAAATTTGTCCCATCACTTTAAATCTATGCCCTCTAGTGTTTGATTTTTTTCATCCTGGGCAATAATGTTCTGACCGTCGACCCTATCTCATGATTTAATATAGTTTCGCCAGGTCTCCCCAAAACCTCCAGCATTCCAGAGAAAACAATCCAAGCCTGTCCAACCTCACCATGTAGCTAATTTCCCCTAATACAGGCAAGGAATCATTCTGGTAAACCTCCTCTGAACCCTTTCCAAAACCTCCTCATCCTTCCTGTAATGGGGCGACCAGAATTGCAAGCAGTACTCCAAATGTGGCCTTAACGAAGACCTATAAAGCTGCAGAGAACTTTTGTCACAGTTAGCATTGAATCTGTTAATTGGATACAAATTCCATTCCAGCACATGTGAACAACGATACCCAAAGGACAATTTAATCTGTTTGTTTATGTATTTACCAGTAGTAGAAATTATTATCTAAGTAGCAACCTTGTTTCTTTCAGTTGTAAACTTCTGCATTATTTTGAAAATTTCTTAGATAATAACTTATTCCTCTAACTGCTATCAGGTTGGAGGTTATTGTCGAATCTGTGATCTAATGGTACTTTTAGTACTTTATTAATTTCAAAATTGTGTGTGTCTCTCTGTAGCTGTTTGCTTTATAATCAGAATTATTCCAATGTTACAAGTCCCTTCCTAATGCAGGGTATTGTACAGGTAGGAAGTCCCTACTCGGGCGAGTGGAGTATGTCTCTCATGTTATGCGCTTGCTTCTTACACCAGGTATTCTTCCACTGATGTTAGTGTCAATATATCAGTGTCAGCGTGCTTGTTTACAGATGTGACTGGCTGAGAAGGAATAACAGAACGCCTGAAAATGTTAAAGGAAGGTTACGTAGCAGTTAGTGTCGACTAGTTGTGACTGGAATCATGGACTGCAGTCCATCAGACAAGCAAGCTGCCAAGTTATTAACAATAAATAAAATAACAATATTTTCAAAGAAGACACAAAGTGCTGGAGTAACTCAGTGGAACAGGCAGTATCTCTGGAGAATATTGATAGCTGACATTTCTGGTTAAGACCCTTCCTCAAACTTTTGAAGACTAATTTGAGTTCAGGCCCTCTTGATGAAGGGCCATTTATCCATGTTCCCCAGAGATGTTGATTGTTCCACTAAATGTATCCAGAAATATGTCTCTTCTTTTTAAATCAGCATCTGCAGTTCCTTGTTTGCATTCTTCTTATTTTTAACAATATTATGAAAACAAAAAGTGCACCATTATTGTCTTCTGAGAATGTCAGTTGTGGGCAGTTCTGGCTTGTGACTATTTTATATTACCATAACATTTACAAGAAGCTATAGTGCTTTGCACACATTGTCAACTATAGATAATAATTTCCCTTGGTTCAGCAAGTCTTCCAAGCATTCTTTGATTCACCTTCCACATTCTCTAAAATAAGGTCAAAGAGTTGCGAGGGCACTTGACATCAGAACAATACTGACAACTATTCTCAGCAAAAGTGATTATGAGCATGTACACGCATAACATAATGACATTTGGTATTAACTGTATTAAACCATTTGATGAATCTAACCCTGAAGATTGCTGATAGCATTTCTTAACATAGTATACATGTGCAATAAATGACCTATCATAAGCAGGGTAGGTTATGTTTTTAGTTTTGGAGATAGGTTGTGGAAACAGCCCTTTCGGCCCACTGAGTCCTTGCCAACCATCGATCACCCGTACACTAATTCTATGGCTATCCCACTTTCACATCCTACACACTGGGAGCAATTTACAGAGGCCAATGAACCTACAAACCATGTCTTTGGGAAGTGGGTGGAAACCAGAGATAACTCATGCAGTCACAGAGAGAATGTGCATACTATATACAGACAACATCTGTAGTCAGGATCAAATCCAGGTAACTGGCGCTGTAAGAGAGTAGCTCTACTGCTGTGCCTCTCTGCTGCACCACCCTTCGAAGAAGCAATTTTATTAGCAAACCGAGCAGAAATATGTCAATTTCACATCTTGTTGCTTCACAATCACGAGGTGGCAGCAGGAGAGCTTTGCTGCCGAGGTGACATACATTGCCAACTACAACATTCATTGGGAAAAAAACCCAGTGGGAATTACTTTAACCAAAGAATGAAAGGCAGCACTGAATAGATTCCAGGTTGATGAGACATGCATGTTTGAAAGTTTATGCCCAGAATTGCACCTTTAATCTGCCTTCAATATCTAGTCATATCCATACATATATCTGTAACCATAAATGTGGTTGGACTTCTAATTCATTGTCCAGGGAATTATCAATATCCACATCCCATGAATACATCCCATGAATGAAAAACACTAGGTTGGCAGCACTGCACACCTAGAGTATTCCTATCAGTGCATTGTACTCTATCTTTGAAATTCATTAAGAGTATAACACACTGGAGGTACAGAAGCTATCCTGTACCCACGGGAGATAGACTGCCCCCTTGCCATGAGGGGCTTGCTCAGCCTTTTTTCTCCCCAACACATATTCATCATGCAAGCCTGGAGGTCCCTGGCAAGTTGCGAAATATCAAACATTCCTATGCATACAGTGCTGGAATAACAGATCCTTTCTCCAAAGAATGGTCATCTAATAGGAAGGTAGACAAAAATGCTGGAGAAACTCAACGGGTGAGGCAGCATCTATGGAGTGAAGGAAATAGGCAATGTTTCGGGTCGAGACCCTTCTTCGGACTGATGTGAGGGTAGGGGGGCGAAGGAGAATGGAAGATGTGGGGACAGTGGGCTGAGGGAGAGCTGGGAAGGGGTGGGGAAAGCAGGGACTACCTGAAATTGGAGAAGTCAATGTTCATACCACTGGGTGTAAACGGCCCAAGCGAAATATGAGGTGCTGCTCCTCCAAATTTATGGTGGGCCTCACTCTGGCCATGGAGGTGGCACAGGACAGAAAGGTCGGAATCGGAATGGGAGGGGAGTTGGAGTGCCGAGCCACCGGGAGATCAGGTTGGTTATTGCAAACCGAGCGGAGGTGTTGGGCGAAGCGATCACCAAGCCTACGCTTGGTCTCACCGATGTAAAGCAGCGGATGCAATATATGAGGTTGGAGGAGGTGCAGGTGAACCTCTTACACACCTGGAAAGACTGCTTGGGTCCTTGAAGGGGGGAGGTAAAGCGACAAGTGTACCATTTCCTGCGGTTGCAAGGGAAAGTGCCAGGAGAGGGGGTGGTTTGGGTGGGAATGGATGAATTGAGCAAGGAGTTACGGAGGGAGCAGTCTCTGCAGAAAGCAGACAGGAGAAGGGACGGGAAGATGTGGCCAGTGGTGGGATCCCATTGGAGGTGGCAAAAATATCATCTAATAGGAATATTTGCAAACATTATTGTTCTGAACTGCTGGTGATGGCAAGTGTAAAGAGGAGTCATAACACACTGTGTCTTTACTACTATTTATTCACGATACACATACGTTGCTGCCCTAGCTGTTCGTGGTCTGTCACCGGAACTAGAGAGAGGGATCAATGGGTGGGAAGGTTGTAATTATACTTGTGATATGGGGAGTGGTTAGTAGTGGTGAGGTCACTATGTTAAAGGTACATGCACATGTCATCTACATCCTTCCCCTTGGAAATGAAAAGCAATACAGTAGTGACAGGGCCAGCAGTATCGACGACGATGGCAAGCCTGGAGTGACAGGAGGGAGACTGCATCCGGACGACTTGGCCAGGGAACAGACGCGGGAGGGGACGGCAGGACTTGTCATGGGAGCGCTTTTGGATTTGTTGCTTGAGGGCAATGCGTTCCTGGACGGCAGCGGGCTGGAGAACAGAGGGCACGAGGGACCGTTGGGTCACCGGAATCAGAGGTCATGTAGTGCGAGACATCAGCCGCTGTGCTGGCGAGCCCAAGGCAGGGTCGCGGGAGATGTTTCGAAGGTTGAGGAGGGCCAGGTAAAAGTCAGAATGGGACAATCTACAATGTTCCAGCAAGTCCTTAGCACTGCGGACAGCGCGCTCTGCCAGGCCGTTGCTTTGCGGGTACTCTGGGCTGCTGGTATAGTGTCGGAAGTTCCAGCTGGCAGCGAAACTCTGAAATTCGGCACTTGAGAACTGGCTGCCGTTGTCCAATTGAAGACTTGCCGGGGAGCCAAAGGTTGCGAAGTGACGGCGCAGCTTCCCGATAACGGCCGAAGAGGTGAGGGAGTGCAGCTGGTCAACCTCGAACCAGCTGGAGTATGAGTCAACAAGGACCAGGAAGTGCTTGCCACGCCACTCGAAAAGGTCAGTGGCGACGGCCATCCAGGGCAGCTCGGGGGCAGGCTGTTGCAGAAGCGGCTGCCGTTGCTGATGGGGAGCGAGGCTATTGCAGGTAGAGCAGGCGGAGACCCTTTCCCGGATGTCTTGGGCCATGCCGGGCCAGTAGAACTGACTCTGGGCCCGAGACAGAGTGGCATCGGCCCCAGGATGACCGCGGTGGGCGGTCTGAAAGTAGTGGTCTCGCAGCGCAGCAGGCACAACGACCTTGTGTCCCTTCACGACCATGCCGTCGTGCAGCACGAGCTCGTCACGGACCAGGAAGTAGGGCACGGCACCAGCCGGCAAGGATGAACGACGGTCTGGCCAACCTTGCCGGATGACGTCGGCAAGCTGCTGCAGGGCAGGATCCTTGGCAGTGTTGCTGACCAGGGACTGCATCTGCTGTGAAGGCACAATGTTAACGTTAAGTGCCATCAGGTCAGACAATTCATATGGATGGTGATCGGTGGACGTTAGCGGTGCGCGAGACAGCGTGTCGGCCACGAACATGTCCTTGCCCTTGCGATATACAATTCTGAACGTAAAACGCTGGAGCTGCAGCATCATGCGCTGCAAAAGGGATGAGGCAACGTGGATCGGCTTGTTGAGGATAGAGACCAGCGGCTGGTGGTCGGTCTCGATCGTGAAGCTGTTGCCCAGAATATAGTCCTTGAACTTGGAGCAGGCAAACACCACAGCAAGCAGCTCCTTCTCTATCTGAGCATAGCGCTGCTCGGCAGGGGTCATGGTGCGGGACGCGTAGGAAACAGGCAGCTGCAGGCCATCGTGGAGCTGCAGGCAAGCAGCACCAAGACCGAAATTGGAGGCGTCGCAGGTGAGAACAATGGGACGCTACAGATCAAAGAATTTGAGAGTGGGGGTACTGACCAGCCTGGACTTCAGGATGTCAAAAGCTTTCTGGTGATGCGGGGACGAGGCCCAGGCAGTGTCCTTCTTGATCAACTCCCTCAGGGGCGCGCTCAGCTCGCTGAGGTCGGGGATGAACTTCCACAGGTAATTAACCATGCCCAGGAAACGCTGCAGGCTGGGCACGTCGGTGGGTGAAGACATCTCGGAGACCGCAGCCGTCTTTTGCGGGTCAGGCTTCAGCCCCGAGGCAGTAAAGACGTGGCCCACATAGGTGACCTCCGGGACGCGGAAACGGCACTTCTTTGGGTTGAGCTTGAGGTTGATTTCACGGGCCCTATCCAGGACTTGACGGAGGTGGAGGTCATGCTCAGCAACGTCCTTACCGTAGACCAGGATGTCGTCAACGATGATGGCACACGGCAGACCGGCGAACAGCTGCTCCATCGTCCGCTGGAAGACCTCGCTGGCAGAGTTGATCCCGAATGGCATGCGGAGGAATCGGAACCTGCCGAAGGGCGTGCTGAAGGTAGTCAGGTAAGAGGACCGCTCGTCCAGCGGTATCTGCCAGAAGGAGCTCTTGGCATCGAGAACCGAGAAGACAGTGGCCGGGCCAACCTGTGCAGCGACGTCCTCCACTGTACGCATGGGGTAGTGCGTGCGTTTGATGGCCTTGGGGTTGATGCAAATGTTTGTCTATGGTTCAGGTCCTTGGGGTTGATGCAAATGCGAATTTCACTTTTGTTCTTTTTCGCAGCAACAACCATGGTAGAGACCCACCGTGTGGGATCGCTCACCTCCTTCAGGATGCCCATGGTAACCATGTTGAGCAGCGTTGACTCCACCTTGTCCTTCATGGCGAAGGAGACGCGGTGTGGTGGACGGATCACAGGTTCAACACCGAGGTCGACAACGATCTTGTAGCTGCAGGGCAGCTTGCCCAGTTTGTCGTCAAAGCGGTCAGGGTAATCGTGCAGGGGGTCCATAAGGGTCCGCACCTGGTGGATATCACGGTGGAAAGAGACCAAGCCGAGGTCCTGGCACGCCTGGGCGCCCAACAGGGTGATGTTGTTTGTATCCAGCAGATAAAAAGTGAGGGGCCAAGAGTCCTGCAGTACCTTGCAGTGCAGGGTAGCCCTCCCCACAGGAATGAGCACGCCTCCCCTGTAGGCATGCAAAAGGGAGTTGTCGGGAGTAACTTTCTCATCTGTCCTTATCTTCCTGAAGAGGCTTGTTGACATTACATTTGCCATGGCCCCCGTGTCGATTTTTGCGGTGAAGGTCGAGCCGTTGACAGTAACGCGAACCGAAGGGTCCGTTATCAGTGCAGGTGCATCCAACAGTGAAAATATGCTGGTCTCCCTCTGGGAGGAACTAGTATCAGACAAAGGGAGTTTGTCAGGCTGGTACTGAGAACCGACCGCGCTATCAGCTTGAGCAAGGTTGTTTAACATTCGCCGTGGAGCAGGAACTGGCTTCCCATGGGAGCGGCAAGCGGCAGAGAAATTGTTTAATTTCTTGCAAAAATTACACGTCTTACCCAATGCAGGGCACACATTAAATTGATGGGAGGCAAAGTTGCAGTTGGGGCAACGCTGTGGGCTGCTACCCCCGGGTGCAGGGGAACCCCGTTGCCGTTGCGGGCCAGCGTACCGCCGGCGGCCAGCAACACTGGTAAAGCTAATGTCATGATCAGCAGGCGACACCGCCGAGGCGACAGCCTCAGCCATGCGGGAGGCGTGCAGAGCCTCGTCCAAAGACAGGTCGTGCTTCCGCAGAAGTTCAGCCCTTAGCTTTGCATCCTGAAGGCCATACACTAGAATGTCCCAGGTCAGTTGATTGGGGGTCAGCGCGTCCAGGTGGCAACACCTGGCCAGGTGCCGCAACGCGGCGATATAGTTATCGATTGACTCTCCAGGGATCTGACGCCGGGTGAACATTTTAAAACACTCTAAGGTGCAGTTAGTGGGGGTGTCGCACATAGCGGTAAACTTAGCCATAAGACATACCGGGTCCCGAGCATCTTCATCTGCACCATAGACAAATGACTCAGACCGTTCCAGGGCATCGGGACCAGCCAGGTTGAGAAGCAGAGAAGCCTGTGTCGCAGGGGTGGCAGCAGGATGGGCGATCGTGACGTAGTGTTAGAAGTCACGTCTAAAGACACCCCACCGATGGGCAATGTCTGAGTCGAAGACAACCATATCAGGCTTGGGGCAAGAAGTAGCCATGGCACGGGAGATGCAAAAAAAACACACAGGATAGGGAACTGGGTCAAAAGTAAATAAAACCTGACAAACAGGAGGCGCAAAGGTACGATGCTGACACCATGTAAAGAGTAGCCATAACACACTGTGTCTTTACTACTGTTTATTCATGATACACATACGTTGCTGCCCTAGCTGTTCGTGGTCTGTCTAGAGAGAGGGATCAATGGGTGGGAAAGTTGTAATTATACTTGTGATATGGGGAGTGGTTAGTAGTGGTGAGGTCACTATGTTAAAGGTACATGCACATGTCATCTACAGCAAGTACTTGGAAAATCACATGACCTGATTCACAGTTCTAGCAGCGATAAAAATGAAATGGTGCATTCCTTCATTTTGCACTACAAATTCCATGTCAAAGTCATATTTATTCCCAAACAACTGGCTGTTAAAAGAAGGGATTAAGTCAAGCACTAATTGCCAAAAGGCATTGCAGTCTCCTTAATGAGAGCTTGCAGGCATTTTAAATGATAATCAGCCAGTTAATGAGCTTTCAGGTGGCTGTTTCTGGAAGTAGCTTCAACCCTTTCCCCATGATGATAACATCAATTAAACAAGGGTTGAGGTCGTGTTGCAGCTCAAGGCTTCATCTTGATCATCCTGAAAGATCTTTAGTGCATGGCGAAAACACCTCTACATGCTTAAAGATAACCAAATGTGGAAAGCACATATCACCTACTAAATCAAAAAGACTAGTGTATTCATGTTACAATCTAACCATGAATACATTTGTACGAAAAAATAAACTGCCCAAGCCAGAAATCTGAAATAATAGCAGAAAATGCCAGAGACACTCAGCTGGTCAGGCAGCATCTATGGAGAGAAAAAATGAGAACAAATATTTCATATGAGAGACTCTTCATCAGAACCTTTTGCTGACAAAGAGTCTTTGACTGAGACATAATTTCTGCATCTGTTTCCACAAAGACTGCCTGGCCTGCTGATTATCTCCAGTATTCTCTTGTTCTATAATGAAGAACATGACAGTGACAATATTATTTTTCCGGCATACCCCTGCTAGTGCGTCTGTATGGTCACATGCGTTTCACTCCTAGTAAAGAATTGTTCCAATTTGAGTGTTAATGTAGTGGGTGTGATTTGACAATTTGTCCAATTTTATTTATTTTCAAGTGCTGAAACTTCAAGAATTTAGAGTCCATGTTTGCATGCTGGGGCAGTCACCTTGTAATTGCTGTGACGGCTGATAGTCTTCATCTTCTGATGTGT
Source organism: Amblyraja radiata (assembly GCF_010909765.2). Classification (NCBI taxonomy): domain Eukaryota; kingdom Metazoa; phylum Chordata; class Chondrichthyes; order Rajiformes; family Rajidae; genus Amblyraja; species Amblyraja radiata. The sequence continues at coordinate 35,228,204 of NC_045966.1, read as the reverse complement.
CTACACAGGGCTTCCCATCCTGTTGGTGTTTGGTATCCTCCAATCATCTTGTATTTCTGTACACTGATAAATGTTTTTTTCGAGAATGGACAAGGTTTTAAGAAGATCTTCACACAATTTAAAATAGATAGATCCTCGTGAAATAAATCTGAAACATGTTTTGTTCCCACACAAGTCAGTTTTCTGTAAAACCCCTCATTTGTATAGAATTATAATGTAAAGTGATGCCTTCATGTGCCAGCAGCAATGATAGAATAATTCCTGCAAGTAGGTAGCTAATACGTAGACAAATGCACCTCAGTGAAACCTGGAAGTCAGACCAGATTTGGAAGTAACATGCTCGTGTGCATCTGAAGATTTTGTACTCATCAGGAACACCAAGCTTGCTCAAGTCTCCATGCCCATATAATTCTCTTGAAGGTAGACACAAAATGCTGCAGCAACTCAGCGGGACAGGCAGCATCTCTGGAGAGAAGGAATGGGTGACGTTTCGGGGTCGAGACCGTTCAGATATTCTCTTGATATGTGTGGGAAGGAATTGCAGGTGCTGGTTTAAACCAAAGATAGACACACAAAGCTGGAGTAACTCAGCAGGACAGGCAGGATCTCTGGAGAGAAGGAACTGAAACGTCACCCATTCATTCTCTCCAGAGATGCTGCCTGTCCTGCTGAGTTACTGCAGCTTTTTGAGACTATCTTTAATTCTCTTGATACATTTCCTGTTAATTTGGACTTTTTCATGATATTGTTGTACAATTTTGTCATTTTGTCCACATCACTTTGTCCTGGGGAAAATTATAAATTGTGATTTACAAATTGTTAACTATTGTCACTGCTAAATTCTGAAAACATTTCACATATTTCTAGTAACCTTTACAGGTGATAAATGACTGCTTATTTCAATAAAATTCTCTGGTGATCTGCATATTGCCAACTACCAATATTTCTTAATGTAAGAGCCCTCTTATGTCTGAATAAATCAAGTTACCTAACTTTTTCTTGATAAACTGCATTTAAATTTCTCATTAATTTAATCCGATGACACTTTATGTCATTGCGAAGTTTGCAGATAATTCACCAAAAGTTCATAAAGATGTGGGTCTTTCTTATCGCAGACTTAGTATAGGAATACACAGTGTGTATTCTTAATGGAGCAGGGAGCTACCGGGAAGGGAAATGGACATACAGCATTTTCGGTCAGGATCCTTCTTCTGCCTGAAGAAAGATATGGCCTGAATCATTGTCTGTCCCTTTTCTTCTTCAGATGCTGCTTGACCCACTGAGTTTACCTCAGCAGTTTGTTCTTTACTCAAGATCCCAACATTTGCAATATCTTGTGTCACCAGAGTGGAATTTGCACTTTACAAAATGATAGAATTTAGCTGTGCTTTTATTAATTATAGTAAATATATTTTAAAATATTATTAAATATACCTTGACCTGATGTGGTTTGTAGACTTTTATAGTGGAGATAACCATGTTCATAAGCTTCCTAAGAAGTCATAGTCATAGAATTCTGGAGATATAGCACAAAAACATGCTCCTCGGCCCATTGAGTCCCCACCAACCATCAGGCATCCATTTACACTAACCTTACACAAATCCCATTCTATTCTCCTCACATTCACACGTGTGACAATTCTTTCTTTATCTTGAGCACCCATTATAATATAACATGGCAACTGCATGTGAAGGTGGAACTAAAGTAGCTGTGATCGTATTACTGGAAAGTCAGAGTGATCTAGCCAACTCCTATTCTTATTTCTTATGTTTTTGTATGATCTTCAAGTTCTAATACACGCTAATTACTTACGTGCAATTGCACAAATACCAGTAGAATATCTCTAAATCTAACAGCTTTTATTCATAACATTGTCATGTTGGACAATTCTTATTTACAATGTTTATGCAACTGCCAGTCATAGACTACATAGAAACATAGAAATTAGGTGCAGGAGTAGGCCATTCGGCCCTTCGAGCCTGCACCGCCATTCAATATGATCATGGCTGATCATCCAACTCAGTATCCCGTACCTGCCTTCTCTCCATACCCTCTGATCCCCTTAGCCACAAGGGCCACATCCAACTCCCTCTTAAATATAGCCAATGAACTGGCCTCGATTACCCTCTGTGGCAGGGAGCTCCAGAGATTCACCACTCTCTGTGTGAAAAAAGTTCTTCTCATCTCGGTTTTAAAGGATTTCCCCCTTATCCTTAAGCTGTGACCCCTTGTCCTGGACTTCCCCAACATCGGGAGCAATCTTCCTGCATCTAGCCTGTCCAACCCCTTAAGAATTTTGTAAGTTTCTATAAGATCCCCTCTCAATCTCCTAAATTCTAGAGAGTATAAACCAAGTCTATCCAGTCTTTCTTCATAAGACAGTCCTGACATCCCAGTAATCAGTCTGGTGAACCTTCTCTGCACTATGGCAATAATGTCCTTCCTCAGATTTGGAGACCAAAACTGTACGCAATACTCCAGGTGTGGTCTCACCAAGACCCTGTACAACTGCAGTAGAACCTCCCTGCTCCTATACTCAAATCCTTTTGCTATGAAAGCTAACATACCATTCGCTTTCTTCACTGCCTGCTGCACCTGCATGCCCACTTTCAATGACTGGTGTACCATGACACCCAGGTCTCGCTGCATCTCCGATTTTCCTAGTCGGCCACCATTTAGATAATAGTCTGCTTTCCTGTTTTTGCCACCAAAATGGATAACCTCACATTTATCCACATTATACTGCATCTGCCAAACATTTGCCCACTCACCCAGCCTATCCAAGTCACCTTGCAGTCTCCTAGCATCCTCCTCACAGCTAACACTGCCCCCCAGCTTAGTGTCATCCGCAAACTTGGAGATATTGCCTTCAATTCCCTCATCCAGATCATTAATATATATTGTAAATAGCTGGGGTCCCAGCACTGAGCCTTGCGGTACCCCACTAGTCACTGCCTGCCATTGTGAAAAGGACCCGTTTACTCCTACTCTTTGCTTCCTGTTTGTCAGCCAGTTCTCTATCCACATCAATACTGAACCCCCAATGCCGTGTGCTTTAAGTTTGTAAACTAATCTCTTATGTGGGACCTTGTCGAAAGCCTTCTGGAAGTCCAGATACACCACATCCACTGGTTCTCCCCTATCCACGCTACTAGTTACATCCTCGAAAAATTCTATAAGATTCGTCAGACATGATTTACCTTTTGTAAATCCATGCTGACTTTGTCCAATGATTTCACCACTTTCCAAATGTGCTGCTATCCCATCTTTAATAACTGACTCTAGCAGTTTCCCCACTACCGATGTTAGACTAACTGGTCTGTAATTCCCCGTTTTCTCTCTCCCTCCCTTCTTAAAAAGTGGGGTTACGTTTGCTACCCGCCAATCCTCAGGAACTACTCCAGAATCTAAAGAGTTTTGAAAGATTATTACTAATGCATCCACTATTTCTGGAGCTACTTCCTTAAGTACTCTGGGATGCAGCCTATCTGGCCCTGGGGATTTATCGGCCTTTAATCCATTCAATTTACCCAACACCACTTCCCGGCTAACCTGGATTTCACTCAATTCCTCCAACTCCTTTGACTCGCGGTCCCCTGCTATTTCCGGCAGATTATTTATGTCTTCCTTAGTGAAGACGGAACCAAAGTAGTTATTCAATTGGTCCGCCATATCCTTGTTCCCCATGATCAACTCACCTGTTTCTGACTGCAAGGGACCTACATTTGTTTTAACTAATCTCTTTCTTTTCACATATCTATAAAAACTTTTGCAGTCAGTTTTTATGTTCCCTGCCAGTTTTCTTTCATAATCTATTTTTCCTTTCCTAATTAAGCCCTTTGTCCTCCTCTGCTGGTCTCTGAATTTTTCCCAGTCCTCCGGTATGCTGATTTTTCTGGCTAATTTGTACGCATCATCCTTCGCTTTGATACTATCTCTGATTTCCCTTGTTATCCACGGATGCACTACCTTCCCTGATTTATTCTTTTGCCAAACTGGGATGAACAATTTTTGTAGTTCATCCATGCAGTCTTTAAATGTCTTCCATTGCATATCCACCGTCAACCCTTTTAGAATTAATTGCCAGTCAATCTTGGCCAATTCACGTCTCATACCCTCAAAGTTACCTTTCTTTAAGTTCAGAACCATTGTTTCTGAATTAACAATGTCACTCTCCATCCTAATGAAGAACTCAACCATATTATGGTCACTCTTGCCCAAGGGGGCACGTATAACAAGACTGCTAACTAACCCTTCCTCATTACTCAATACCCAGTCTAAAATAGCCTGCTCTCTCGTTGGTTCCTCTACATGTTGATTTAGATAACTATCCCGCATACATTCCAAGAAATCCTCTTCCTCAGCACCCCTGCCAATTTGATTCACCCAATCTATATGTAGATTGAAGTCACCCATTATAACGGTTTTGCCAAGTGTACACCATCCTGCTCATCATAAAAGGGGGCTCAAGATTTTATAATTCCATTTCATTTGTTATGTTATTGTGACAATTTTGTAAACTCAGATTCTTCTCCCTGCCCTAGTTCATCCATCTTTAATCACAAATTATTACCTTTTTTAGTTCTCTATCCTTTCCTAACCCACTTCACTTTCTTGCACATATCAACACCTTAGTCTATAGTTACTATGATATTTCTCTCACAGTTTTAAGTTACAATTTCTAGTGTGGTTAAAAGGTAATTTCTATCATCAAGTGGATTAAATTATTATTATTTGAATATTTTTTTATTTTATTTTTTTATTAAATTTTTTATTTTTTATTTTATTGATAGAGAATAAGAAAGAAAAAAAAAGACATGATAAAGAAGAATGGAATAATTTACTAATAATACATCATTGGAGATAGGTTTGTAAATTATAAAGTATAACTTCTCATCTAATCCTGAGTTCAAGCTTCAGTTAGGTTCCCGTGCTGAACCAATTTGATTCAATAACCGAGAATCCTTCATGATAACAGGTTAACGTCTAGTTGATCTCTTCAGAACTGCCAAATATCCTTCAGAAAGAGGCAAAGTCACCACAATGCATGAAATAGAGTGAAGAAAGATATTTTAAACTTTACCAAGAAATTGAAGAAAGTTTGCAGACACTGTTCACTTAATTGATGACATAAATAATCAATTTAAATCTTTATTTCACCTTGTTGGTCTCAAACTATCCATATATCTGTTCAAGGTATCCAATGCTCTCCTATTCTATTAATCCACTGTAACTTTTTACCAACTCTTATTCTGGTATATTGTACAGACTCACAGACAATAGGGATTCTTCGTCTTAACTAGTCTCCCTCTCTTCCTGAGTAACTTTTGGATGGTTAGTGTTGACCTCTCCGAGGGGAACTCGTTATTCAAACTTTCAGTCCACCTCATCATTCTACACCACCAAGGCATTTCTTTCATTATTAAATCCACACCGTAATTTCAGATATCACCTAGGGTCTGTCCTTTTCTCGATAGTCACTAAACAGTCCTGTCCCATCTCCGATTGTTCTCCAAGGGGTGAGACAAGGAAAGATGCCAAGTCAACAATCAAATTACCAATTATTTTTTTAATTATATCCTAGAAGTCATTTCCAAATACCACATTTTTAAAGTCCTTAATCATGTCTCACAATTAATCAAAATTTGGATGCAAATTAGGTGTCCCCGAACCACAGAGGAGTATTCATTCCCAGGTTTTCTTCTTTAATTCTTTTTTAGGTGGACCTTGCCTTAATGGTCTCTAGAGGCTGTCTATAATCCTTTAAATTCTTGAGACTTGTTCTTCCTTTTCACTAGTGTCAAATATTATGTTATGATGGTACGGTTGGGCACTAGGGTATGTGTGAAATGGGTAGATCTCCTCTTAAATTTGTAGGAGTAGGAATACCGAGGAGCAGCTTTGGAAGAACAGCACCTCATATTCCGCCTGGGTTGCTTGCGTCCGGAGGCATGAACATTGAATTCTCCCAATTTTCCAAGAGCCCTTGCTGTCTCCTCCCCTTCCTTAACCCTCGAACTGTCTCCTCCCATCCCCCTGCCCTCGGGCTCCTCCTCCTCCCTTTTTCCTTCCTTCTCCCCCCCCCACCCCCCATCAGTCTGAAGAAGGGTTTCGGCCCGAAACGTCACCTATTTCCTTCGCTCCATAGATGCTGCTGCACCCGCTGAGTTTCTCCAGCATTTTTGTGTACCTTCAGCCTTCTTTGTCTGTTGGCCTTTTCCAAATGGTAGACGTTAAAGGGACAGGATAGTATCACTTCTTCCTTTCTGTTTATTTCTGTCTCTGGATATTTCTGAAAGGAAAGAGAAGGAGAAAGTGAATGTAGTCATTGTCGAACTGGGTTTCACTGGAGTGGGGGCGTCTGTAGCCCGGGGATGGTCTGCACCTACTGCAATATCCAAATCCAAAGTGGGAGTAGGCACCTTCCTAGTAGGGAATTGCCTGCGGGGAATTCATTCTACTTCCATGATATTAGGAATTCGTTCTGCTTCCATGATATTAACGATATCAGGATAAGCTATCTCATAGCCCACTATTATCTCACCTTCAAAAATACCGCTTCCTCCGCTAAAGTAATCTCTATATTTTAGGAATGATTCCTTTACTTCTCCTGCAGTTCGTTTAAATTGTTCTGGCTCCAGCTTATAAGGAATCTTACTCCTTGCTCCCTGACTCAACACACTATCCTTTTCCAATAAAGCAATCAGTGCCAGAGAATCCTTTCCCAATGTGTCCGTCTCAGGTTTAAATTTAGTGGGTGGAGTCGAAGATGTCATTGAATCCACTTGAGTGCCCTGCTCACTAGCTACACATGGTGCCTTAGGATTAGGAACGTGAGAGGGCTGAGAGGAATGCTGTGATTCTATACCATAAAGGTCTGCCCATCCTTTTAAATATTGGGCTTCCTTCCCTTCAAGATCCACAATGACTGCTGCACTCTTGCTAAATTTAGTCAATTTAATTTTGATCGGGGCCACTTCCCCTTTAAGAGTTACCGGAGTCAACTCCCCTTTAAGAGTTTCTGCTCTTCTCTGCTCCGGCTCTCAATCCTTCATATCTTTCTCTTTCCTTTCAGAAATATCCAGAGAAGGACCAGCTCCCACTTCTTTTAGCTCCATTCCCAGCTTTGAAGCTGCGGTCCTCCATTTTGTTAACCGAACAATGTCTTTAGTCACTTTCCTCTTCGTAAAATACATTTTCCATTACACTATAAACTCATTTCCTCCCTCGCTATTCCCAAACTGCCTGCCAATTTTCTTGATATACATCATCCCAGTCACTGACTGCAGACCACCCATCGGCCATAATTCACTTCCTAGCTCTTTGTTTAATTTTCCCCAAATTTTCCGTAACTTCTCAATTCTCAGAGGAAATTCATCACGCATTAATTGGATAGGACTTTCAGAAGATGTCGTTAGGTCCTTCTCCAGATTATTTCCCATGGTTTTTGTACAATAGAAACAATACAGCTACAGATTTTCTGACTCACCAAAACAATACAGATACAGATAGATTTCTGACTCACTAACATCTAACACCTCTTCAATAATTCACTCCTCCCTTTCAGTCATTAAGGCTACCCAGATGCCAAAGCACTAACAGATTCACACCTTTCTCAAACAATCGCACAGTTAATCTTCCCAATCTACTATTCAATCACTAACTCACCCTGTTCAATCGCTATTTAATCGCTCTGTTCAGTCTCCTCTCATTCACAACCATTCATCCATCTTCCAATTAAGGGCCTGTCCCACTTGGGCGACCTAATCCGCGAGTTCTGTCGAGTTTGCCCTCGACTCATACTCGCAGCATGGTCGACACGAGGTCGTAGGAGGTCTTCATAACTCTCCTTCATGCTCGAGAGCGGTCTCCGTGTACTCGAGGCCTATAGGTATAAAACTATACCTTAGCCAGAAACTATACCACCTATTACAAGCAAACAAAAACACACTCCAATATAAACTACAAGCATTCACTTATTATCACAATTAAATCACACACTATTTTAATTCCTCCTTGTGGTGTGCTCGGTCAACGGAACAATCCCTCCCCCAAAGCAATCGATCAGGAGAATACGAACCCCGATCGAACAACCATGGATCGGACTTCAATACTAATACAATCCCAAACAAACCAAATTCTTACACGTTCACTCTAACCCACTATTACCCCAGTTTCCCAACACTCAGAATTCTTAAACAACACACAATCAGTACAATATAACAATTCACAATCTTAACACCTTCCAAAAGTATCTAACACGCAACAAAGTATTTATACACAGTTCGGATCTGAAAAAGATACAGGTGCACAACCTTTTATCCGAAAGCCTTGGGACCAGACACTTTTCGTAATTCAGAATTTGTCGGTCTTCGGAATGGAAATTTTTTAGCGTAGATTTTAATGGCTGGCTCAGTGGTAGAGTGCTCGGCTCATATCCGCAAGGTCGCGAGTTTGCGCCTTGATCCTGGCAGTTACTCGATCGCGAGTTTGAGTCTTCAATGTCGTTTTTTCTTGCAGAATAAATGTTTGTATGAAATACAGTGTAGGAGAAGTGTACTGACTGTGTGGGCAGAACTTTGGAAGTGATTGCCCACCAGTCTAAAAAGCCGCTGTGTCTCCCTGTCCCTGGGATAGCAGGGGGCGATCAAACAGCACAATACCCCCCTCCCCCTCCAATTCCAGAGGAATCCGCTCCCCGATGGGCCGCTACCAAAGATCATAGAGGAGCTCCTCTATGATCTTTGGCCGCTACAGCGACAAGTGGCAGTTCGCCCACAGCCCGAGCTGCGCCCCCTCATCCGCCACCCCAAGAACAAGACGTACCTTGCACACCATCAGCTTCTGCCCCTACGTGTTCCTCTGGAGTTGGAGCGGGGCTGGGCTGGAGTTGCTGCTGGCTGTGGGTCTCTGGGATCTCCGTGTTTGCAGTGGGCCTGGGGGTCGGTGGGCGGCGGTGGGAGCTGTGGATCTACGGACCTACCTCCGTGGAGCTAGCCAGCTTCGGAGCGTGGAGAGCTGCGGGGGCGAGCTGCTGCGACCCGACTCCGGTGGATGGTGACACCGGGAGCTCGCGGGTCTCCGGTGGGAGACTGCTTTGCGGGGCACCGGCAGCGGCGACTTCTCCCGCCCGAATTACGGGGTTGAGAGCAAACATCATAGAGGTTGAGAGTGACCTGGAGGGGGGCCTTACAACGCCCGGCGCGGCTGTAAATTGCCGCGGACTTGCTAGCGCCCGCCGGGGGCTCCAACATCAAGACCGGGGCAGGGCCCTACATCTCCCGGCGTGGCTTTGAGTGGCCGCTCCCCGATGGGCCCCTACGACGCCCCGAGCTGCGCCCCATCATCCGCAACCCAGGTTCCTCTGTAGTTGGAGTGGGGCTGGGCTGGGCTGCTGTTGGCTGTGGGTCTCTGGGATCTCCGTGCTTGCGGTGGGCCTGGTGGTCGGTGTCCAATTGGTCCTGGCACGGTCCTGCTGCAATCGCCGACGTGAAGACAGTGCAAAGCCCCCGCGCCGGTGCAATGGGCGGGGAGCTGGAGAGGGGAGGGAAGGGGTCACACACATGGCCGGGAGGCAGAGGGGTGTAGGTGGGGTGATACTGAAGCGAGCGACAATCTGCTGCTGCCTGCCCCGCTGAGTTAAAAAGTTCCCACGCAAGACTCACGAAACACTGTATATCGTGAGTCTACCGTGGGAACTTTTTAATTCAGCGGGCAGGCAGCAGCATATTGTCAATTATTAACCCTCCCGCGCAATATACCCTCATCTTCTCTTTTATGAATGGGGATTTAGTTCCCCTTTCTTCGAGGACCGACCGGAGGTTCCGCTGTCACCTCTGCGGGCCGCCCTCGGTGAACGTTTTCAAGGACCTTTCTTCAAGGACCGAAAAAATGGCCGCTATTCGGAGGTTTTCGTTATTTGGATCTTCGGATAAAAGGTTGTGCACCTGTATATACACTTGAGATTTACTAGACTGTATCAATATCCAATAAACTAAGTACAATAACAGCAATTTATAATATAAACATCCAAAAACAAATCACACTTGATTTCAATTCCTTTTCTCACTGCTATCAACCAGTGAACCTCTCCCTCCGATACAGAAGACTTTCCCCTTCCCAGGGTACTCTTTACTAAGGGGTATTACTTCTTTGTTAGCTACTTTTCACCTTCAGATACATTTCCTCTCACTAGGTGCTCAGACTTTTAATGGGGGACCTTTCCCTCCACTCAGACTTAGATATACTTAGAGTAATACTTTTTCCCGTCCGGTTACATTTCACTAAAAAATTAGTTTCCCTTCTCTCAGTTACTCTTCACTATCAGGTATTAATCAACAATCGATCAGAGGGGTACTACTCCTGGTTGATCAGCCACTATTCGTCGCGGAGCGGGCGAGCCCTCGCCGGGGGTCGCCTCAGGGGAGCGCTCCATTCGCTGGCCTGCGGCAGCCTGAAGCCGCGGTCTGAGGAGCTCCAGCTGGTGCGGCATCCGCAGCCTGGGATCCCTCGTTGGGGACCTGGGAGGAGAAGAAACTCCGACCACCGGCCCATGGCCTACTACTACCATGGGCGCAGCGGGAACTTACCATCAGGAGTGGGGTCCCTCGCCGGGGACCCCTGGAGAGGAGCTCTGACCACCGGCCCTGCTGACTGCGGTGCTTCTGGCTGCGGCGCGGTGGGAACTTTAAATCTTCGACCGCCGGCCTGCGGCCTACACCAACCTGAAGCCGCGGTCTCCGGTGGGGCAGCACCGATTCAGGACTTGCCTGGACTTTATCTGGACTTTGCCTTGTCTGAACTTTTGGACGCCCGCAGCGGCGGCTGCGGAGGGTTGAGGTCCCGACCACAGGGGAAAATGGAGGAGGACTGGCCACATTTTCTGCCTTCCACCACAGTGATGAATGCTGTGGTGGATGTTTGCATTAACATTTTTTATTGTGTTTATGTGTATTCTTTTTCATTGTACTGCTGCTGGCAAATTCATTTCACTTGCACTTTATATGCAAGTGACGAATAAAACTGGTATTGATTCATATTGAGATTGAAGATTTGAATACAATGTATTGAGCTGTTGTATTATTGGGTTAGGCGAATGTCTGTTATGTATGGGGTTAATCAATATCTGTAATTTGGTTATTAACATGTGGTTTGGCCCCTCGAGGTCCCGGGACATATAAAAGTCCGCTACCACGAGGTTCAGCGTCGATCTTCTGGAGCGTTTGAGACTGTGTGATCTTCTGGAGTGTCTCTGTTTGAGCGAGGCCTAGAGGGCTTGGACAGGCAGACACGAGGATCGAACCCGCGGTGGGATAGGTACAGTAGTTGAACTGTAATGCGCTTTTGTTAAAATAAAGATTACTTGTTTCATGTGCTTGATTCAGTGTTTTTACTGAAACTAGACTGGGGGGGAAGCTTAGAAATGAGCAATTTGCAATGAGAGGTTGGTTATACTGACCGACCACCATTGTTGGATGAATTACAGTTAATGATATAGGGGGGGGGGATCAATTGTCTGACTGAACAACAATCTTGCTCTCAATATTAGCAAGACGCAGGAGCTGATTGTTGACTTTAGAAGAGGAAGGCTGAGGATCCACAAACCTGTCTTCATTGATGGGTCAGTGTTGGAGAGGGTCAACAGGTTAAAATTCCTAGGCATGCATATATCTGAAGATTTGTCCTGGACCCAGCACATTGATGCAATCATAATGAAAGCCCATCAATGCCTCCCTTAGAAGATTGAGGAGATTTGGTATGTTGATGAATACTTCTACAACTGTACAGTTAAGAGCATATTGACTGGATGTATCACAGCCTGATTCGGCAACCTAAACAACCAGGATTGAAGGAGATTACAAAAAGTGATGAAACCTACCCCATCCATGATGGGTACTGACCCACACCACTGAAGGAATCTACAGGAAGCACTGCCTCAAAAAGGCAGCCAGCATCATCAAGGACCCACACCAGCCTGGCTACACTCTCATCTCACTCCTGCCATTGGAAGTTTATGAGTCTGAAAACCATCGAACTCCAACTAAACTCTGAACTACGAACTTCCTTGATTGCACTAGGGACTTGTAACTTTGTATTGGTTTTTGCACTATATTAGTTTTCTTACATGTTCACTCTAACCCACTATTTCTTTATTGATCCTTTTTCATTGTCTACTGAGTAATATGCTTACATATCTGTTGTGCTGCTGCAAGTAAGAATTTCATTGCACCGTTTCAGAATATATGACAATAAAACACTCTTGACTCTCTTTTTAACAATAATATCTTTGACATTTCTATGATCATTTACTTTTTCCTGAGTGTGTTCATCAAGGAGAGCATGCAGTTTACAGCAAATATTGCATGCACAATTGCTCAAGTGTGAAATTGGAGTTTATTTGTTGCACTAGGATAATTTTAAGACAGATCGATCTACTTGTGCCAGTTTGAGGTGATACTGCCCCTTTTGAACTAGACTGATCCAGTTTACTTCATCAATGCATTCCGTAAATACATTCCTTCATTAATGCATTCCATCTATTTATTCTGTAATCAGAGATCAGTTGGACTGACCAATTATTAAGCAGATCACTGCTGTAGTAAACATTTCAACTCAGGCGTTAAATGAGTCTGACCATATATTCACAAAAGCAGCTGGGGATTTAGGCAGACTAACCTCCCAAAATGACTTCACAACCAAACGGCCCTTTGCTTATTGTACCTACCTATAGAGATTAACCCAGTTCGTAAGGTTCAATAGATGACCCTCTCTTTCCTGCATAGCAATATATTGGCAGGTGTAATCTGTCTACACCAGAAGCTTTGCTACTAAATCCTTGAGACTTTCTATGTAATCATGCTGGCATGAGGAACATTTGAAAAAGTCAGTACTGGTTAAGGAAATATATGCTGTGATAAACATTCGGACCCCCTCTGTGATTCCTCCTGCTCTCTGACACTAGGACACCTAGAGACATGGGTGAGGGATCCACTAATAAAAACAGTGGGTAAACCACATTTACTGAAGAAAGAGGACATCTCGGATGTCCTAGAATGTAGGATGTGGGAGCAGATACGGAGGAGAGGGAGAAATCGAGAGTCGGGGAAGGTGGCCTTGCAAGAGGAAAGTGGGAGGAGGTGTGATCAAGGTAACTGTGAGAGTCAGTGGGTTTGTAGTATGTTTAGGTCAATAGTACAGTGATGGAGGCAGAGAGATTAAGAAAGAGAGAGAAGTGACACCATATTCTGCTTAGGTAGTTTATAACCTAAAAGTATGAACATTCTCTCACTTGAATTCTCTCGCTTGGAACTTCGGAGTGCTGGGCCGCTGCTCCAACATCGCGGAGCTGTGTATGCGGAGCTCCCAATGCGGGCGGCGCTGATTTTAACATTGCGGGGTCCTGGGACCCTTTGCCGGGGGTCGCCAGCGTGAATCTCCGCCCAGCGCGGCCTATGGACATCGGGAGCCGCGGATTCGGTGGACGGTGGCCGACGAGAGGTTCCCGGCGAGAGGGCCTGAACATCGGGCCACCCGTAGCGACAACTACGTGGTGCTCGGGAGGCCCTGACCACGGGTGAACATCGGGGAACATCGGCGAGGAGGTTGACTGGACTTTGGTTCCTTCCATCACAGTGGGGAACTTTGGTGCAGCTGTGGGGATGTTTGTGTTGTGGACTCCTGTGTTCTGTGTTTTGTGTTTTTTTTTGTTTTGTTTTTTTGTTTTGTTTTTTTGTATGACTATAAGGGAAAAATAATTGTGTTGTCGCTTCATTGAAGACAATGACAATAAATTAAATCAATTCAAATCAAAATCAAATTAAATATTTCCCTACCCCTTCTCTCATTCCTGTGCCCCTTTTTTCTCTCAACATTTCCCAACCCTCAGTCATCTGGCTCCTTTTTCTTATTTCTACACTCATCTCCCATCCCAAGTGCGTCATTTTCTTTTTATCCCATTCTTCCTCATCCCCGGCTTACCCCTTCCACCTTTATCAGAATAACTGAAATTCTCTGCCCCCAAAATGTTTGGAGGCCAGATCATTTCATGCATTCAAGGGGGTGGTAAATAAATGTATGAAAGATTGAGAAACTGAAACTTATGGAGAACTGGCACAGAAGAAGAGTGAGGCCAGATTAGATCGGCCATGATCATATTGAATGTTGTGGCAGGTTTGAGGAGACTGTGCCCTACACTTGCTCCTATTTTTTTTTTTTTTGCGTTCTTGTTGCAGAGACTAACTGCTGTTCTTTATGTGTGTGAATAAGTATTTTACTTGGAGAAAAAAATGCATATTAAGGTCAAGAATTTCCTTTTTTTAAATAAATGAAAAGAAAATGTAAATAAAGATCTGGCAACTCATTGTGATTCCATGTCCTTATCAATTGTGATAATTGATGCTCTCTCATAAAATCTGTTCACTCTTTGATCAGTTTTGCTCCACAGTGAACTTGCAGCGTGTGCTTATTATTGACAATTGTGTGATTCTAACATCGAAGTAGATATTGAAAGCCTACTCTCAAGGTTCTATCTGAATGAAGGTAGAATCAGAATTGATGTTTTAATGGAAGAGATTGTTGCTCATCTTTGGTGTCTCAGTATGATTTCTCCTCACTGCAACTTTTAATTCCTTTACAAGATACATTTATTTGTTACATGTACCAATTGGTACAGTGAAATGTGTGGTCGCCATACAGCCATACGAATAATAAAGAGCACAGAACATGATAGACTTTAACACAGACATCACCACACAGCGGGATCAAAGTTTCCCACTGTGAGGGAAGGCTCCAAAATTCAGTCATCCTCCTCTGTTGTCCTCCCGTGGTCGAGGGGCTCCCGAACCCCCCGCTGTCGCCGCTATGGGCGGCCCGATGTTCAGGCCCACTTGCCGGGGAGATGGAAGTCCGACATCGGGACTGGAGGACATCCTCAGCGGCTTGGACATCTTAATCGGCCACCTCCTACTAGAGTCCGCGGCTCCCAAAGTCCACAGTCTGCGCTGGGCAGAGATTTAACCCTGGCGGCCCTTGGCAAAGGGCCCCAGGACTCCGCGATGTTAAAGTCAGCGCCGCCCGCACTGGAAATTAAACGAACCACAGCTCCAACGTTGAAGCAGCAGGCCCAACACTCCGGAGCTTCAATGGAGATCCAGGTAAGCAATCGTCCGCTCCGTGATGTATCCAGCGTTGCGCCACTGCTGCTGAAGCTCTGGTCCGGGTCCCCGGCAGGAAAGGCCGCTCCAATCTGGGTGGTAGGCTGCGAGGAGGGGGGGCGAGGACGCGACTTTGAGAATGGTCGCGTCCTCGCCAGGAAGTGACTGGGAAACGGTTTCCCCCTTACCCTACCCCTCTCCCCCACATAGAAGAGCTAAAGAAATCTCCAACACAAACTTTAAAAATGGACTAAAGATAAAAAAAGACAGAAAAACAGACAGACTGTAGGCAGAGGCTGCCATCAATTTGGCGCCCCTAGTGGATTATTGCTTTGTGCAGAAGGAAGGGATGATATGTTTGAAGGAAGTGGTGATTCTTATCAAAAGGAGTGACTATCACTCATGACATCAGTTGTTTCTTTGTGATCAAATTTCGTTTGTAGAATGTATGAATGAATGATTGAATGAATGAATGAATATGTTTATTGGCCCAGTATGTACACATACAAAGAATTTGCCTTGATGCTCCACTTGCAAGTAACAACACGACATACAGTAACAATTAAGAATGACATAAAATATTCATCATTAATAATAAAACATTGCAGTTTAAACATGTGAATGAAATAAAATACCAGAGCAAAATGAGACTACAGACTTTTGGTTATTGAGTAGAGCTACTCGCCATGGAAAAAAGCTGTTTTTATGTCACAGTAATTAAAAATAAAAGCATCTTGTGTGAACGTAATAAAGAAGGTCACAGAAATGCCATAAACCTAACTGGCAGGATTAATGTACAACAATAAAAAGAATTGTAAGTGCCTATAAAATTAAATGATATGAATATATCCTTTTGTTTCCTGGAATGAAGTTATTCCATTAATTTCACTTGTCTACCCAGCTATAAAATGTATATAATGAATCAATGAGGAAGATTGGCCGTGAAACTCATAGTGCTGCATTTTTCACAATTATGCAATTGAAACAGGACTTCTCCTGGGGTAATAGCCAATTCCAGTTTGTTTCACATCACCACGGGAATCTAACCAGCATTTCCTGGAGTGAAGTTCCATCCTTCTGATCCCTCAATATTCCAGGCTATCTGACTCACTTCGACTCAGCTATCAAAGTCTCCAGTGTTTCAAGGTTTCATGTCAGTTGCACAGGAAAGCACGATTCCCTGTCCATTGCTCCAGATGGAGCATTGTGGGAGAAATTAGACCCTGTCATGTGGAGAGTAGTCATCAGTATTTTACTACCCATTCGTGGATTGGAATTATTGTAAAATACGAATTTGCCATTGATCCTTTGGGCCTTTTCTTCTCAGAGTTACTTTTCCCAACTTCAATCCTTCTCCCAACACTGCTCATCCTAGGTTCCTTTTAGTTACTCTAAAACCTGAGATCCCACAACTTCCTCACTCCCTGATCCTTCACTGTTCCAGCCCCCCACCACCAGCAACTCCTCCTCCCACTCCTGCGCCTTTATCCCCCCCCCCCATTAGATATCCTCTGCCTTTGTCTCAGTTACTTCTTGCCTGGTCTGATTCTCATCCTACAGCTACCAGTTCTCTCCTCCTAACATCAGGAGCTGCAGAAATTTGTTTCCTAAACATTTGCCAGCAAATCACTGCTATATCCTTCTAGCATGCACATAGCCTGCAGTCCGTCTTTTTTTTCTTTTTTGTGTTGTTCTTTTGTCCTGTTTGAGTTCATTTTTGGTTTATTGTGTATGTGTGTGGGTGGGGGGGAGTAAACATGGTTTTGGTCTCTTATTTCGGGGGGGATGCGACTTCTCTTGTCGTATCCCCCGTCTCCGTCTCCGCCTGCGCCGAGGCCTAATAGTGGAGCTGGCGGCCTCGGAGCTGGGGCAGCGGCGACCCAAACTCGGAGCAGGCTGCGGCAGTGGCGACCCGACCCCGGAGCGGGCAGCGGCAGTGGCGACCCGACCCCGGAGCGGGCAGCGGCAGTGGCGACCCGAACTCGGCGCAGGCAGCGGCTGCGGCGACGCGACCTCAGAGCGGACAGCGGCAGCGGCAGCAGCCACCAGACCTCGGAGCGGGCAGCGGCAGCGGCAGCAGCGATCCGACCTCGGAGGACCGGCCGCGGGCCCGGTGGACGACATCGTCGGGAGCTCGCAGGTTGGTGACCTGTTCTGCGGAGCTCCCGCGACAACAGCTGTGTCCTCTGGACTGGAGGGCCGCAGCTTCGGCGGCTTCGACCACCTCGGGCCGCGGAGCTGAACCGGCCCGTTCGCGGAGCTTGGATTCAGCCGCGGGACTGACGTTATTTACCATCGCCCGGCGGAGTCACAACATCGGAAGCCTGGATCGCCTCGGCGCAGAGGGAGAATAAGAAGGAAAGAGACAAAAACTTAAGACTTTTGCCTTCCATCACAGTGAGGAGTATTCAACTCACTGTGATGGATGTTAATTTGTGTTTTTTGTGTGTGTTTTTGCCATTTTTTACAATATGTAGGATCGCAAGGTCTGAATGACAATAAAGGCTACTTTACTTTACTTTACTTTATTGGTGTGCACTGGAATATTTAGGCAAATATATTTAGGGAAGACCCTAAAGACTTTTAGGAAACATTTAAAAAAAACATCTTACATTGATACACAATATGCTGGAGTAACTCAATGGGACAGGCAGCATCTCTGGAGAGAAGGAATAGGTGATGTTTCGGGTCGAGACCCTTCTTCAGACTCAAGCTCTTTGGGTCTATCTTCGGTTTTAACAGCATCTGCAGTTCCTTCCTATATATCTTACATTGAGACGAGAACCTTATAGCTCGACTTCTGAGCTGGTGTAACTGGTGGCATAATTGACAGCAACATTAAATAATACCAAATAACACATCAGTCTGAAGAAGGGTCCCGACCCGAAACATCACCTATTCCTTCGCACCATAGATGCTGCCTCACCCGCTGAGTTTCTCCAGCATTTTTAAATAATACCAGGATATCTTGCATAAATGATGTTTTTTGACTCTGCATCAGAGGCTGTCCTTAGTTGCTAACATTGAAGCAATGTTGGAATATTTGTTCCTTATTACATCCTGCTGTCACCACCAAGGAGGGTGTATACTGGATAGCCAGTATTGGGTGCACATTTCACATTAATGATGAATAAATAATTAAATGCTCCCAGAGGGAATCGGATAATTATATAATAAAACAAAATTGCCATGGCTACAGGGAAGGTGTCGATGGATGGATCTTATGAGTTTAACATAAAGTCATACATCAGGGAAACAGGCCTTTAGGCCCAACTTGCTCATGACGACCAAGATGCCCCATCTACAATAGTCCCACCAGCCCGTGTTAGGCCCTTATCCCGCTAAACATTTCCTATCCATATACCTGTCCAATTGCCTTTTAAATTTTGTTATAGAACCTGCCTCAACTATTTCTTCTGGCAGTTCGTTCCATATACACACCACCCTCTGTGTGAAAACGTTACCCTTCAAATTACCATTTAACCTTTCCCTTCACACCTTAAAGCTATGTCCCCTGGTACTTAATACCCCTACTCTGTGCATTTAACCTATCTATTCCCCTCATGATCTTATACACCTCTAAGATAACCCCTCATCCTCCTGTGTTCCAAGGAATGATGTCCGAGCATGCCCAACCTCTCCATTTAGCTTAGGTCCTCACGTCCTGGCAATCTTCGCTGGACACTTTCTAACTTAACAACATTCTTCCTATAGCAGGGTGACCAAATCTAAACACAATACTCCAAATGCAGGCTCACCAATGTGTTGTACAACAGTAACATAACATCCCAATCTCTATACTCAATAGCCTGATAAAGGCCACTGTACCAAAGGCTTCTTAACCATCCTATTTACGTGATGCCATTTTCAAGGAACTATGTACCTGCACTCCCAAATCCCTCTGCTCTACAACACTGTCCAGGGCCCTGCCATTCACTGTGAACGTCCTTCCCTGGATTGACTTCTCAAAATGCAACACCTCGCACTTTTAGGCATTAAAATCCATTAACCATTCTACAGCTCACTTGCCCAACTTGAGAGTGAGCTCAAACAGATCCAAGGGGCAGAATGCCCTTCTTTGTACTGTGAACATTCTGTGACTCAAAAACAAATTTCTGGTGGAAAGTAATCAACCTAAAGCACTAAAGGTGCTGTCCCACCTGTGCTACCTAATTGGTGAGTTTAGAAGAGTTTGAAAAAATGACATGTTGAAGACCTCCTTTGACTATGTAGAAGATCTCCTTCGACCTCCTTCGACTATGTTGAATAGCTTCGACTAGCTATGACTAGCTACGACTAACTTCGGGAAAATTGGACACCGAATAGTGGAGAGTGAAGACGACCTCCTTTGATCTCGTTCGACCTCCCTTCGACTATGATTAAGAATATCTATGACTACCTTCGACCACCCTCGATTACCTACAATTAACATGCTGACCTACTACGACCTACCACGACTAAATCTACGTGTAAAAAAAGTGTTGATTTTTTCCATGGCGACGTTTTTTTACTCGCAGGCATTTTTTAACATATTGAAAAAAACGGCGTAACCTAGCTGAGGCCTCGAGTATGCAGAGACCACTCTCGAGCATGAAGGAGAGTTACGAAGACCTCTCTACGACCTCATGTCGACCATGCTGCGAGTATGAGTCGAGGGCAAACTCGCCAGAACTCGCGGATTAGGTTGCCCAAGTGGGACAGCCCCTTAAGTCTATTTTTCTACCTCTGACAATGACAGATTTCTTTGCCGTCATGAGGAATGCCCAGCTTTTGTTGATTAGGATCGGAGTGTTTGGAAAAGTGCTAAACATGGACAATTAGTTCATCGGATTTTTTCTTAATATTCAACCCTTTCTTGGTAAGGTAGTTTTTTTGCTGAGATTCACAAAAAAGTGAGTACAGGTGCACAACCTTTTATCCGAAGATCCAAATAACGAAAACCTCCGAATAGCGGACATTTTTTCGGTCCTTGAAGAAAGGTCCTTGAAAACGTTCACCGAGGGCGGCCCGCAGAGGTGACAGCGGAACCCCCGGTCGGTCCTCGAAGAAAGGGGAACTAAATCCTCGTTCATAAAAGAGAAGGTGAGGGTATATTGCGCGGGAGGGTTAATAATTGACAATATGCTGCTGCCTGCCCGCTGAGTTAAAAAGTTCCCACGGTAGCACGATACACAGTGTATCGTGAGTCTTGCGTGGGAACGTTTTAACTCAGCGGGCAGGCAGCAGCAGATTGTCGCTGCCTTCAGTTTCCCCCCACCTACACCCCTCTGCTTCCCGGCCATGTGTGTGACCCCTTCCCTCCCCTCTCCAGCTCCCCCCCCCCCCCCCGCCCATTGCACCGGCGCGGGGGCTTTGCACTGTCTTCATGTCGGCGACGCTAGCAGGTCAGTGACAGTCACCGGAGACGTCAGGACCAACGGGACACCGACCCCCAGGCCCACTGCAAGCACTGAGATCCCAGATCAGCAACTCCAGCCCAGCCCCGTTCCAACTCCAGAGGAACACGCTCCCCCGTAGGGGCAGAAGCTGATGGTGTGCAAGGTACGTCTTGTTCTTGGGGTCGCGCAGCTCGGGCTGTGGGCGAACTGCCACTTGTCGCCGTAGCGGCCCATCGGGGAGCGGATTCCTCTGGAGTTGGAGGGGGAGGGGGGGATTGTGCTGTTTGATCGCCCCCTACTATCCCAGGGACAGGGAGACAGGACGTTCACCGAGGGCGGCCCGCAGAGGTGACAGCGGAACCTCTGGTCGGTCCTGGAAGAAAGGGGAACTAAATCCCCTTCATAAAAGAGAAGTGGAGGGTATATTGCCCGGGAGGGTATATCGCCTACCTGGAAGAAACCGGACATTTTTCCCAGGATGTCGTCTGCACACCAAAGCTCACCAAAGCTCACGTTTGGCGCCAAACGCACGTCGCCTCTGCTGCACACGGATATAAGAGTGTGAAAATGTCGCCTTAGGCCGCCTAAGGGCATGTAGCCCCGCTAGGGTGACATGAGTGCGAGAGGTGATTCAATGCTGCGGTCACATTTATAAATTCAGGAATTCATTCAACACACTGCATTTCATACAGACATTTATTCTGCAAGAAAAAAACTACATTGAAGACTCAAACTCGCGACCGAGGAACTGCCGGGATCAAGGCGCAAACTCGCGACCTTGCGGATATGAGCCGAGCACTCTACCACTGAGCCAGCCATTAAAATCTACGCTAAAAAATTTCCATTCCGAAGGCCGACAAATTCCGAATTACGAAAAGTGTCTGGTCCCAAGGCTTTCGGATAAAAGGTTGTGCACCTGTATATCTTTTGTTCGGTTGGATAAATACCAGTCCACCAGGTCCAGGCAAGCTCCATGAGATTCTTGTAATGGTGTAGACATGTGGTATCAACCCAGATTCTCATGGGCCTGTCCCACATAAACGATTTTTCAGGCGACTGCTGGGGACTGTCAAGTCGCCGGCAGTCACCTGAAAAACCGGCGACTGGAACGACGACAGTCAGAGTGGAACACACACATACACACACACACACACATTGCTTCCTTCACCAGGCCATTATGTAGGCGGGGGACAGGGCAAGCGGGGGGAGCACTGTCTGAGTGAAATTCACACGGTGCAAAACCAATGTGATACAGACACACACTGCAATGAACAGGAAGGTTGGCACTGTAATTAAGATGGTTAAAGCACAGTGTACAGGAAGGGTCATGTAAGTCTTTTATAAGAGGGGGAGGGGTGGTGGGGGGGGAGAATGGGGGAGAAGGGGGCGAAGGGGGGAGAAGGAGTGGAGACAACTATTAAGATGCCAGAGTAAAACGGCTGTGAAGCTCAGTGGACATTAACATTACTGGTCAGTTATCCTTGGCTCTGAAAACTACTGCGTACGTTTTTTTTCCAAATGAGCCAATCAAATTCACCGGTCAGCACTGGCAACAACCTATGAGAACCTTCACCCTCCTAGCATCCACTAGGACCTCCTAGTGACCCACCTACGGCATGAGAATTCTCGCTACTCTCCATGGCGGCTTCATTCTGGTCGCTGCTAATTTTTCAACATGTTGAAAAATTTGTGGTGACCATAATGAGGCCACGACTAGTTCCCAGAATGCGGGGACTCCACACGAACATGAAGGCGACTCCCCGGCATCTACCCACGAATATGTGGCAACCATGTGGCGACCGCATAGTCTCCTGCAGTCGCCTAAAAAGTCGCCCAAGTAGGACATGCTCACTGTGCATCCTAATGGCTTCAACCTGCACTCCAAAACAAAGAGGCCTAATTGAACCTCACATTGCAAGGAATGTTGATGATGCTCTTCTAATGTCCCAATGAATATTCATTTATTCAATCAGCATTTGCGCAAATAGTGATAAGTAATTTGATCATTGATCTCATTTGCTATTTTAAGGATCCGTATTTACTTGGATAGTGTAAATGTCTTCCTTTCAAAAGTAAGAGTACTGCAAAAAGTTGCCGTGCCATGTGTAGTTGTTAGATTTCATATAGTACAGTTTCTTATTTTAGTTATCAAATATAGGAGGATGACTATTTTAGTTTATATGTAAAACAAGACACAAAGTGCTGGAGTAACTCAGCGGTAAAGGCAGCATCTCTGGAGAACATTGTCTGACCTATTGAGTTACTTCAGCACTCAGTGTCTATTTTTTTTATAAACCAGCATCTGTAGTTCCTTTTTTTTTTTAACATTCTGAGTTCAAACATGTTGTTCAAGTGAGGGAAAGGGAGGCAGTGGGTGGTTGGGATGGTGGTTTGTGGTGGCAGTTGAATCTTTGCACTAATGCTTATTATTGAGAGGAACTGTAATACAAACAATAAAGTGGCTGTTACATAGTAGCTAATTGGACTTTATCAGTATCAAATGCCTTCAAAAACCATCAACTTCAACCTATGCTGTTATGTGCTCTGGCAAAGGGTTCCCTTAGGACAATGCCTTGAAACATTTTCCATGTGTCACATCTGCCCAACATCAATTATTCATTAAAGCTGGAAGTTCATCTGCAGAGGCAGAATGACACGTGAAACCTTTTTAGCCATTCGTGTTTTATTAAATCACAAACATTTAACACAAAATATGGTTTGTTCCTTTCACTAGTCTGCAAGTTATCAGATGCAATTATGTAACATTGGTGTTTTTAACACTACCGGAAAGTGTTGGGTAGGATCCCAAAGCCATGAAATCCCATCAAATATTGAAACAATTCTGGGCCGCGAGCAATGCAGTTTCATTTAAAAAGTACTAGGAAAAGAAAAGTTGCTGCGTGTTCTGCAAAATCAATGACTTTCTTTCAGTGTCTTCAGTACATCTAATATGTTTACTTGTGCATAGGCCCTGGACATTGCAGGCCACTCATGCAGGCACCAGCATTCATATCACATGTCCCATAAAAAGTGTCTTTACTTGGAGTTTACTTTAAGTACTTAAATACGTATCCCTGCCGGTGGCTTCCTCTTTCTTCCAAACATCAGTCATGACTCGTGCCCCCATCATTTCCACAATTCATGAACCTGGTTCTCAACCCCAAACTGATCATGACTCCAAACTTCCCACCATTACCTGAATGTGAACTGCAAACCAACTCCCCCCCTCCCCCTCCCCCCTCCCCCTCCCCCCTCCCTCTCCCCCCTCCCCCCCCTCCCCCCTCCCCCCCCCCCCCCCCCCCCCCCCCCCCCCCCCCCCCCCCCCCCTCTCCCCCCCCCCCCCCCCCTCCCCTCCTCCGTCCCCCCCCTCCCCCCTCCTCCCCCCCCTCCTCCTCCCCCTCCTCCTCCCCCTCCTCCTCCCCCTCCTCCCCCTCCTCCTCCCCTTCCTCCCCCCTTCTCCTCCACCTCCTCCCCCCCCCCCCCATAACAGACCTGGCAACTGTTCTGACAAACATTTGCAGTCAGTCTGCTAACATCTGTTCGATCTCCCAATTGCTAACCATTTTAACTCCTCTTCCCATTCCCATGCTGACCTTTCTGTCCTGGGCATCCTCCATTGCTAGAGTGAGGCCATATGCAAACAGGAGGAATGCAGCTAATATTCTGCTTGGATCGGTTACAACCTAATGGTATAAACATCAAATTCTCCAATTTTAGGAAACCTACAAGCACCCCCACCTATTCTCTCCCCTCCTCAGTTTTTCTCCGTGCCTCACCTGTATTTTCACTCATTCCTCCCACTGCCTGTGCCCCTGTCCTCTTCCACCCATATTGCTTCCTTTGATTTCACAATTCACCCATTTTTTATCCTTTTTGCCTTATCTCACATTTTTTAATCTTTTCATCTCTAGCCTTTGTCCAACCATCTTCCAATCAACCTCTCCCCCTCTCTATATCCACCTATCACTTGCCAGGCTTTGTGCTGCCTCTCCCCTCTTCCAGCTTTCTCCCTCTAATCACAATCAGTCTGAATGAGGGTCCTGACCCAAAAGGCCATCAATCCATGTTCTTCAGAGATGCTGCCTGACCCGCTGAGTAACTTTGTGTCTTCCTTTGCTAATTAACTAACATCCTTTAGGGAAGAAAATTTGACATTGGATGCCTGCTTCGAAGAAGTCCTCCTCCTCTCTCCAATGGGTGTTCTATGAGGCATTCTTTCAAAGCTCCCCCTCTGTGATTCCTACTGTTCTCCAGCTCTACGGCAGTGTTTTAACCCGGACTCGTATCCACGTTTTGTCAGCGCTTGCCTGTGCCTCCATCTTGTGCCTTGGGGGGTCAGAAGAAGGGTCCCAACCCAAAACATCACCCATTCTTTTTTCCAGAGATGCTGCCTGACCCGCTGAGTTACTCCAACACTTTGTGTCTATCTTCGGCATTGTTATGAATTGGATAGATTTTTAGACATCAAGCACAATGGGGTTAATGTAGTAAAATGACACAGAGTAAAAGATTAACTGCAAACTTCTTGAGTGGTGGAGCAGAAACATTGGGTCTGATGACGTACTCCAGCTTCTATTACTTATGGGCGCACAGAACTGCAGAAACTGCTTTACATAAAGATGCACAAAATGTTGGAGTAACAGCAATTTTTTAATGTCCAGCTCATCCACTGCAGTTGACTTTGAAATATTGCCCATTTCAGAGAGGGATTGCCTGCATTGCCAGTGATGTCTGTGGCCGGTGAACAGGAAAATTAAAAATAAGATATTTCCAGTAAGCCTTAGAAAAAATTGGAGATTTATGCATAAGTTATGTAAGGTCGCATCTAAAGAGAATATTAAATTAATTGTGGACCCTTTGTTGGCCCCTTCAGTGAATCCTTTTTTTTTCCTAAAAGAATAATTGGATCTGAATCCAGCTGCGTAGAGGTCAATATGCAGAAAATATATCTTATAAAATAAATCATGGCCAACTGATCACCTTGTTTAATTTGATCACTGAAAAGGGTCAGAGATATTTAACGTATTTTCTGTGTCAATAGTTGCTCGTAGTTTTAATATAATCATTTATATCTCACAGGGGCAGCATGGTAGCCCAGCGGTAGAGTTGCTGCCTTACAGTGCCAGAGACCCAGATTTGATCCTGACTATGGGTGTTTGTGTGTACGGAGTTTGTATGTTCTCCCCGTGACATGCGTGGGTTTTCCCCGGGTGCCCCGTTTCCCCCTACATTCCAAAGACATAGTTAGTAGGCTAATTAGCTTGGTTAGTTACAAATGTATCTGGTGTGTATGATAGTGTTAGTGTGTGGGGATCACTGGTCTGCCAGACTCGGTGGGTCAAAGGGCCTGTTTTTGCACTGTATCTCTAAACTAAACTAAAATAAACTAAACAAAGAAGATTATTGGAGAACAGCCATTTTGTAATGCTGATGGTAGTCTGAACCATGTAGAACAGGCTGAATGGAGAGTGTTAATATTTTTATTTGTGTATATTATATTCAGACAAATGTTCCCTGTAAGTAACATGTAGATCAAGGTAACAAAGGAATAAAATGTAATGGCAAAGATATTGATTAAAACAGTCCAAAATATATCATGTCAATCCTTTCAGCTTTCTTTCAATTTAGATTTGCATTTGCAGTCAATGCCTTTCATACATTTACAATATTTTTCCCTCTTTCCATGAATTTACACATAACAACTCAAATATAATTTATCTGATCTTGTTTGCCACAGGCTTATCTTTCTTTTATATCCATTCTCCAATTTCCCAAAATTGCTATGATAATTTTGTTTGCCTTCATTTGACAAATTAGCAATTTGACATATTTTTATGATGTGATTGATTTGGCAGATTGCATCTAATGTCTTTTAAGTTGGGGTTGTGAATGTCGCAGTTGCTATTAGCATTTCCAATATTGATTTGATTGAATGCATCATGTGTTCCTGATACCAAGAGACACCTCTGCTGTAACACAGCCACAGATGTAAAACAGCAGCCACTCTGCTAAAGTCCTCAATGGGCTCCTTCTGTTGATTTAGGTTTGTTGATTCTGAAAATGATTTAGGGTGGATGCTCAAAGGGAGCCATACATTTGAATTTTGATGTACACAAAGGCAACATATTTTTTTGATGAAGGACATAATGTGGCTGTAATTTTGTGGTGTAATTCTTTCCTTTGAGTCTCTGTGGCTTTGCTCAGCAATCGTGCGGAAGATCAGAATCTGTTCAATAGTGCTCATGCCTGATGAAAAAACAGCATTCTCTTCAGCCATCTGTTCTTTATTCAAGCCTTTTTCATTTCAGCCCTTACAAATTTCAGGATAACATCTTGTAAGTATGATACATGTGGAAAGATGTGCTGGTCTTCACAACTGGTGACAGTGCCCATTTTTCAGATGACAAACAGAGACTGAAATCAAATCATAACGGAAGGAAGATATACTTCTACAAATGGTGTATGAAATGGTGGTGTAGAGACTATTGCATTCACAACACGCACTTTGATATGCTTTATTTTTTAGTGGAGAGGGGTACAGTAGTTTAATTCATTCCAAGATTGTTAAAATCATCATATCAAAAGGCAGTTTTCAAACTCTCACTCTTTGAAACTAAAATTCCATGATTGTCCAGGCGTTTGGGAATGAGAACAGCATGTGGCAGAACTAAAAATTAATAGACTGTTGTTATGTGTTACTCATTGCATTGCATTGTCTAGTATACCCAGGAAAGATACATTATTTCACATGGCATCATTCAGGTTAATAATCAATTTACTTGCAAAGGATGTACTTATGCAGCGAAAACAAAACAATTCAACAATCAGTGTTACAATTTCTACCTAAACAGAATTTATATCAAAATTATGGGTTGAAAACTAGCTAAGTTTTGGACTGCAATTGGGTTCAGCGTAATACTGGTGCTCTCGCTGTCAAATAGAAGCAAGTAATATGAACAAGAAATAGAAGGCTGAATCATTGAATATATGAGGCAATGCTGAGAAATAATTCTGGGAATTATTTGGTGCAAATAGTGCCCTCCTGCTTGACCTGGTGGAGTCATTGCAAAACTTGTGCTGCCTGCTACTTATTAAGCTCCCAGTGCTAGCCAGCTCTAATCGCACTGTTACTGCCTTTGCCACCTAAGCAAGGGGCCCAATTTTATGACTGATAAGCACCAGCTGGGAATGACTTCTTGCCAGGGACACCTTGTAAAGTGGTACGATGTGGTAGACAGTACAGTCAAATTGATTGGAAGTTGCCAAAATTGTCTTGGCACTCCATGTGTGAAAATGAGTGCTACAGACTTAGAGTTGGAGAATTATGCAACATGGAAACAGGCCCATCGGCCCACTGCGGTTTTAGCAACCTTCAAATATCTATTAATCCCATTTCCCAGCACTAAACCCATAGGCTTTTGCTATTGCACTTCTAACTGTAGTCAGAACTGTTGTGAGAGTGTGTGCCTTTTCACCCTCTCAGGCAACATGTCCCCAGATTTCAACCACCTCTGAGTGAAAGTATTCTTCCTGATATCCCCTCCAAATCTTCTACCCTTTGTCGTAATCTTCTGCCCTCTGATTATAGATTATCATTCATCCCAACGTGTATCACCTCACAATTTTCAGGATTAAATTACATATGCATCTACTCTACCTGTCTTAAAATCATAAAAAACCTGTTCTGTAGCTCAAAGCTACTCCCCAACACCATCAATGTTCATGACATCTGCGAACTTACTAATTACACCTCCTGCATTCACATCCAGGTGTTCAAGTATGTAACAAACAACAAGTGTCTCAGTATTGATCCTTGTGGTACAACTCAATCGTATAAATAATCCTCAAACATCTCCTCCTCCCTTGAAAGACCAAGTTAATTTTGGACAAAAATTCTGGCGAAACTCAGCGGGTGAGGGAGCATCTATGGAGAGAAGGAATAGGCAACATCAAAGATCTTAGAGCAGAGCAAGATAGGCCACTCCTGCGAAATACAATGGGCTGACGTGTAGTACGCTACGGAGGGGATCCTGGGCATTTTTCCCCGCCCATTTTAGTAACCGGAGCCTACCTGACCCTTACCCGACTCGCAGTGTAATCAATGTTGCGGGGCAACAGTTTGTGTGTGTGATATAGGGTTAGATTCATAATTCTGTCAGTTCATACTTCTTGTCAAGAATAAAATTTGACTCTGGTAATTGTCTTTTTTAATGTTTTTTAAATCATTTCTTTTTAAATGGCTCACAAGCAGTGTTTGAGTTGATTTTATAGTAACCGGAACCGACCCGACTCGCAGGGTAATTGACATTGCGGGGGAAGTTTTTGTGTGTGATATAAGGTTAGATTCATAATTCTGTTAGTTCATAATTCTGTTAATTTTTGTTAAAGAATAAAATGTTTATAAACACACATACATGAATGTGATATAAATGTATATAATCATATAACACACACAATTATATTTCTTCTGATCCAATGGTGAACTTTATTTCAGACTAGACAAGGGACATTAAATAAGAAACATTGTAAACCTCCCCGCAACTTCACATAAACTAGGCCTTATCCCACCCCTCAACTCTCCCCCCCCCCCCCCCCCCCCCCCGGCACTCCCTTGCCTGCCCCCACACTACAATGTCTCCCCCCCTCCTATGCCCCTCTCCCCACTGCCCCGGGCCGCACACTCCCTCTCCCCGGGCCCCACACTCCCTCTCCCCGGGCCCCACACTCCCTCTCCCCGGGCCCCACACTCCCTCTCCCCGGGCCGCACACTCCCTCTCCCCGAGCCCCACACTCCCTCTCCCCGGGCCCCATACTCCCTCTCCCCGGGCCCCACACTCCCTCTCCCCGGGCCCCACACTCCCTCTCCCCGGGCCCCACACTCCCTCTCCCCGGGCCCCACACTCCCTCTCCCCGAGCCCCACACTCACTCTCCCCGGGCCCCACACTCCCTCTCCCCGGGCCCCACACTCCCTCTCCCCGCTGCCCCGGGCCCCACACTCCCTCTCCCCGGGCCCCACACTCCCTCTCCCCGGGCCGCACACTCCCTCTCCCCGAGCCCCACGCTCACTCTCCTCGGGCCGCACACTCACTCTCCCCGGGCCCCACACTCCCTCTCCACGGGCCCCACACTCACTCTCCCCGGGCCCCACACTCCCTCTCCCCGGGCCCCACACTCACTCTCCCCGGGCCCCACAGTCCCTCTCCCCGGGCCGCACACTCCCTCTCCCCGCTGCCCCGGGCCCCACACTCCCTCTCCCCGCTGCCCCGGGCCACACATTCCCTCTCCCCGCTGCCCCGGGCCGCACACTCCCTCTCCCCGCTGCGGAAACAAAGATCCGATCTTTGGCCGGAAGCAAGATGGCGGAACAAGATGGCGGAGCAAGATGGCGGAGGCTGGTTGCTAAAATGGGTCCAATAATCACCCATGAATCTGCCCGTGAGCGTACTACGCGTTTGCGTGAGAGTAATCCATCTTGCTCTGCTATAAGATCTTTGGGCAACATTTAGGTTCACAACCCTTTTTCAGACTGATGCCGGGGAGGGGGTGGGGGGAGAGGAGAAAAAATAAAGGAAGAGGCGGAGACAGTAGGCTTGTGGGAGAGCTGGGAAGGGGAGGGGAAATGGGAGAAAGCAAGGACTACATGAAATTGGAGAAGTCAATGATCGACGTCTGGAGCCCGGAGTGCTGGACCTGCTGCACCGACATCATGGAGCTGCGGTTTGCGGAGCTCCCAACACGGGCGGCGCTGATTAACAGCGCGGGGTCCTGTGACTCTGCCCGGCTCGGCCTGCGGACTCGGGAGCTGCGGACTCCGGCTGCGGGAGGCTGCTGATCAGGAGGTCAGGGCCGCTGAGGAGGAGGATGTTCACCGTCGGGGTTCGGCGTCGGCGTTCCACCAGCCCGGCGTGAGGGCCTGAACATCCGGCCGCCCGGTGCGGCGACTGCGGGTGCTCGGAAGGCCCAGACCACGAGTGAACATCTGGGAAGATCGGAGGGGAGGCTGGCTGGACTATGGTGCCTTCCTCACCTTGGTACCACTGTGTTATGTTGTGTCGTGGACTTTCTGTGTTTGTGCTTTTCTTTTTTTAATTCAATTTTATTTTTAATATGTTTTATTATTTATTATTTATTTATTTTTATGATACTGCCTGTAAGGAAAATTCATTTCGTTGTCTCTAATTGAGACAATGACAATAAATTTGAATACAATACAATACAATACAATACAATACCGCTGGGATGTAAACTGCCCAAGCGAAATATGAGGTGCTGTTCCTGCAATTTGCGCTGGGCCTCACTCTGGCAATTGTGGAGGCCCAGGACAGAAATATCGTATTTGGAATGGGAGGGGGAGTTGAAGTGCTGAGCCTTCGGGAGATCAGGTTGATTATTGCGAACTGAGCAGAGGTGTTGGGCGAGGCAATGGCCAAGCCTGCGCTTTGTCTCACCGATATAGAGAAGTTAACACCTGGAACAGCGGATGCAGTAGATGAGGTTGGAGGAGGTGCAAGTGAACCTCTGCCTCACATGGAAAGACTGCTTGGGTCCTTGGATGGAGACAAAATAGTGGGGAGGATGGATTCACAAATAGGGAGTGTAAAGATGGAGTTGAAGGGGAAGTGAGTACAGGAAAAGTTACAAAAGACTCCCGAATTAATGGGAAGGAAAGTTCGAGAAGGGATAAGAGAGTAAGGTCAGGGCCAATTGCGAGCGGTGCGAGAGGGGAGATGAATATCGAGGTCAAAGTGTTGTATATGAATGAGCAAAGTATAAGAAATAAAGTGGACGAGCATGAGGCTCAGTTAGAAATTGGCAAGTATGATGTTGTGGGAATTACAGAGACATGGCTGCAAGAGTGCCAGGGCTGGGAACTGAATATTCAAGGGTATACCTCCTATCGAAAAGACAGACAGGTGGGCATAGGCGGTGGGGTAGCTCTGTTGGTGAGAAATGAAATTCAGTCCCTTGCAAGGGTGACATTGAAACAGGAGACGTGGAGTCAGTATGGATAGAACTAAGGAATTGTAAGGGTAAAAATACCCTAATGGGACTAATCTACAGGTGCCAAACAGTAGTCTGGATATAGAGTGCAAGTTGGATCACGAGTTAAAATTGGCATGTAGTAAACGTAATGCTACGGTTGTTATGGGAGAATTCAACATGCAGGTAGACTGGGAAAATCAGGTTGGTATTGGATCCCAAGAAAGGGAGTTTGTGGAGTGCCTCCGAGATTGATTCTTAGAGCAGCTTGTATTGGAGCCTACCAGGGAGAAACATAGAAACATAGAAAATAGGTGCAGGAGTAGGCCATTCGGCCCTTCGAGCCTGCACCACCATTCAATATGATCATGGCTGATCATCCAGCTCAGTATACTGTACCTGCCTTCTCTCCATACCCCCTGATACCTTTAGCCACAAGGATTGGATGAATAAACACACTTTATAATCTACGGACCTTGTTATTGGTAATTTATTTTATTTTTTTATTTTTTCTCTCTCTTTTCTTTCTATAGCTCTATCTTTCAAAAAATCTATTAAAAATTAAATGAATAGAAGCTATGTTAATATGTAATTGACAAACAAATTGTGTTTTGGTTATGATATGTATATGCTTCTAAAATGAAAATTCAAAAAATTAAGCAAATAAATAAATAAACAGATAAATAAATTGAAAAAATGTAAACAAATTCACACCTGTAAATATTTAAATTAAATCCCCATTAAATATGTCATGAGCATCAGGTATTCAATGCATCTTCACCCATCATTCACACACAGTAATTTGGACATTAATCTAACATTCACGTACCTGACAATACCTTGGCGATGACAGTAATTCATAATTCCGAGTACCCAAACATATTTCATAACATCACTAACAAACCTTATAATGTACAATAGCCGATTAACCTAACAGCATGTCTTTAGAACGTGCTGAGTGGTCCTTGAACCCGAGGCACGCCTACACTCTCATGGGAAGAATGGAGTGTGCGAGGAAACCAAAGTTCTCAGAGAAAACCCACGCAGGTCACGGGGAGAATATACAAACTCCGTACAGGCAAGCAACCGGTAGCCAGGATTGAACCCTGGTCTCTGGCGCTGTAAGCCCTGTAAGGCAGCAACTCTACCGTGCCGCCCAGTAAATAGTTTACAAATTATAAAGGAACTATAAATTCTAGACGTTGTCTCTTCAGTGCAGATAAGCATTGTAGACCTATGCACACATGTGGAATCTTAAATATATGACTCAAATTTTGCTCAAAATTGAAGAGTAGATTTTGGATTTAATCCTGAGTTGGAGATTGAAGAGTTGAGTTGAGAACATGAAAAAAAACTGAAGAGCAATTTTTGGATTTAAATTGAGCAAACTTCCAAAATCAATATCAGAAAGTCAAATGCATTTAAATTACCATCTGCAGAAGTTATTAATTACGGTTGATAATTGCAGTTAATAATTGAAACTATTATATTTAGCGGAGAAATCTGACAGGATAAGTAAAGTTTTACAAATATCAATAAATAAGAGTTGTATAAATGGTAGGTTTAAAACAAATGTGTCCATTCTCAGCAACTGATAGTTATGTAGTTTTTGCCATGTCCAGTTGTTCTGTGACTCATTTATTTTCTCGTATATCCTTAGGTGACCATTTTCCATCAAGCCTATCAACTCCGCCTGATTCTCCTGCCACTTACCTATAACAGGAACCAATTTATATGAGCCATTTAATCCACCTACCATTTCCTTTGGTTACGTGGAAGGAACCAGGATTATCTGGGGGAATCCCGCACTGAAAGGACTCAAGGTCAAGCATGAACCTAGATGTCTGAAATTATGAGGTAGCTGGTCTACTTATTGGTAAACCACATACAACACAACCATCAAAGATGCCTACCGCACTTTGGTAAATCTGACCACCAGGCTGTACTACTATTCCCTGCTTAAAAGCAGGAAATGAATCATGAAGATCCGATACACAAGTCACACAATGCTGATATGAAGAACCAGGTAAGATCCTTCTCCACTGCTTTGAGTCGAAGGATTGGTCAATATTCAAGGACTCTGATGCTTATCCAAATAAATATGCCAGTCCTGTCACAGACTTCATCAGCAAGTGGCGAGAGGAATGCATACCAAAGAAGACAAAATGTGTGTTCCCCAAATGGAAACCATGGATTAACCCATAAATTTCACTCCCTAGGTTGTCCACGTTTTTATCTACAACTTTTGCACAATCATTAAGGATGCCAGGAGAAAATTCTGACCAAGCTTGAGCAATTGTGATGTATATGTAATATAAATGCTAGTGACCCTTTAATATAAATGCCTGTGCCTCGTGATTGAGGTCAGGTGACCTTCGAGAATTTTCCGTGGATTGTTCAGATTAAATCTTACTTACAAGATGTCGGACGTGTTTTCTTTGTGCTAGTCACAACAGGGCCTTACTTGGTGTCAAACTTTGCAGCAATGATATAGTCACCCATCAATTTTGGCATGGCTTGCATGCTATAATGGACAACAAAGCAAAGTCAGGCAGTATTGCTGGTAACAATGGATCCATCCTCGATGAGCTTAATGCATTATACGCTCTCTTTAAACAGAAGGTTGCCGGTTATTGACTTCATTAATCATGGTGGAATATATGCCCCATTCAGCATGCATTGTCCCAAAGTGGAAATGGCGGAGAGCTTCATTGTCTATGGCATAAATATTATCTATGATCTGTCGTAGATCAACCACATTGAAGTGACAGTCAAGAAAGTACACCAACATCTCTGCTTCCTCAGGAAACTGTGGAAACTTGACATATATCCAATGACTCTAACAACCTTTTCACATGCACCTTAGGATATATACTCTTGGGTTGCATCACAGCTTGGTTTGGGAACAGCTCTGATCAAGATTGTATGAAAATACAGAGAAATGTGGATATAGCCCATTCAATCACACAAACCAGACTCTCCACATCCATCTACTCTGCATGCTAACTTGGGAAAACAACCAACATAATCAAAGTCCTTTACCACCCAAGTCATTCATTCTTCTCTCCATTCCTCTCAGCAGAAAATACAGAAGCTTGAAAGCATTGACCACCAGGCTCAGGAACAGCTTCTGAATATTAACTTTTTTGTAACTTTGTCAGCACCAGAAATGAGGGTCTCTTTGTGTACTACCTACACTAGGTCTGCATTTGATTTCACTGAATGGTATGCAGAAACAAAGAATTTCACTGTACCTAGGTACTTGTGACAATAAAGTATAATTGAATCATTGAATCATTGAACAGTAGTACCATAAGCTAGGGTACAGTCCTGATTCTCCAACCTACCTCATTGTGGACATTGGACTTTAACTCCAGAACTGTTTCAATACAATGCTCAGAACTATCTGTACTCTGCATCTTTCTCTTTGCACTACCATTTGTACCTGAATTTGGCTTTATTGTGTTCATATATGGTATCTGATTTGATTGGATGGCATGCAAACAAATGCGTTCACTGTACCTCAGTACATATAACTATGATAAACTTAAACCTAACCCTATTTTGTTCTGCGCTACAGGTCACCTTGTGAAATGAGACATTAACATGCTTTGGAGATAATATTTTACCTCAATGCCTAATTAAACCATATAACATTTCAACCTGAACATAATCTAACTCCCTGACCACAAATTTCAAACATGGCTGAACAGAGCAGATGACTTTTTGAACTTTAAAATGTATCTGCCAAGGGTGTATTTAGGCTGACAGTATAAAGAGCAATATTGTTCTTCAAACTGGGTCAGGAGGCTGTGTGTGACAGGTGGTGGAGAAGGTATGATTACAGTAAGGCAGAAGATGTGCAAGAAAATTAGAGCTGGGTGAACAAGAAAGAAAACAACATCAAGGTCGACAACCTTCCCGTGCAATGAAAATGTTATCTGTAATTATTTGTAACATTAAGCAGTATAGGTAGTATGCAATAAAAATAACTGCTGCTTGATCTTGAGTGTCTTTTTTTCAGTGAATATTTTTAACTTCAATTACTGTCATGCAGCAAGGATTTATTCTGAGACTGACAGATGATGGGAGGAAATCATGTATTTTCAAACGTCTGAAGTATTGCCTGTTAATCACCGACCACCTATCCGACCCGCTAAAGTAGCGCTGCCATCATGACAAATGATTCATCCAACTTATTTACTTGTGCAAAAAAAAAATCCAGTGAAGATATAAATCATGTAAGACTCTTTGTTGGATGGTGATATAAAAATTGTAGCTCCTTTCCCTGAATAAAGTAAGATGGTCCTCTCGATATGAATTAAATAATTGATGACAGTGGATGTTTAATCTATTCTCCTGTTTATCCCATTGTTTATATTCTTGGAGCAATGGTCTGTTGATTTCTTCTGCTTTTCTTGTGCATCTAGAAAGAAGGAAGTGTCCAGAAATTGAATGGTGCGATAGATGCATTAAACTGAGGGTGCAGACAAAAGCAGTCTGGATGAGGACTGGCCCCAGAAAATTCAGTAGTGCACAAGAACCAAGTTAACAATATCGCTCAACAAGCCTTGTACCAGAGTGCCTCTTTCCTCCTTGTGCTTCATCAATGTATTTGTGCCTGGGAAAGCTGGAGGAAAGATCTCATTAACCTGGACATGGTGCAGAAAAGTTTCATCAAGATGTTACTGGGAATGGCGGGCATTGTGGACGGTGGGATAAAATGGTTGCAGATGCACCTTTGTAGTGTATGCAGAATGACCACCTAACTGCCTCACCTCAGACAGGCCCTGGTTTCTGTTTAGTTTGTGCTGCTTCCTCCATATCATGGTGGCCTGTCATTCTTGTTAGCTGTATCTGGAAAATAACCGTCCAGTTTCTTGGCAGAGTTGTTTGTTTTTTCTCAATCTGATTTTGAGGTTGTGACAAAATGGTCAGTTTACAGAGGACTGATTTTCCACAGACATCACTGTCTTTCATGCAGCACATAAAGGCAATACATATCTGATTTGTTCTTTTAAATCTCAAGTTAAAGCTGGCACTCCACCTCTGCTAAAAAAACAAAGAATCCTATGGCTCATGGGAAGGGTTTGCATTTAATGGAAGTAAGCCTCAAAATTCATTTAGAACCTGATGACTCGATGATTTAAAAACACGAATAAGAAATAAGCTTGCGCGCACAAGCTGCTATCAGTTGCTGCCATGGTCAGATACATTTTCCAGAGAAGCAGCAAATGCAAATAAGAGTGAAGAGACAAGCAATTATGTTGAATAGGACCACGTGAGTAGTTAGGGTTTAAAGATAATTAGGCCAAGAAAATGTGTTCCTTTTTAACTGATAAAACCCAGCAACCTAACAACGAATTAATTTTCCTCCTTTAGAAGTAATTACTAAAGTTCACCCATTAATATTCATGTGTATCATTTGCTTCAATTCATTGCCCTGTGGACAGTGTTTACATGTAAAGTGACATTCTTGACTTGTCATGGCTAAAGTTTAAAGTGTGTGACACAGATAAGGAATAATTAAATGCCCTGCGTAAGAAATGCTGAATGGAATTAGAAAGTCGTGCAAACAAGATCTAAAAGCAACAGTCAGGAATTGATCAGAAATTATGGTGTGAATGCTTCAAACAGAGCACATAAGTATGACAGAATAAGAACAGTAAAGACAGGAATGTATATTATATGAAGGAAGGACCTAGACAAGAGAGGAAAGGGTCAAAACAGCAATCATAAAGGAGAGACTTGTCACGCTGAGATACTCCAGCGTTTTGTGTCTGTCTTCAGTTTAAAGCATCTGTAGTTCCTTCCTACACATCATAAAGGGGAGTAATAGACTTTAAAAGGAAATTCAAACATATAGGCAGATTTATGTGTTCATAAAAGAAAAATTGATATCAATAGTAGGTGTGCCAGAGTACATTTTGCAGTATGAAGCTATTAATAACAAGGAAGCAACAAAACTGGAGGGACATTAAGAAATGATTGGAACCAAGCTAATTAGGCTCAAAAGGCTTGTCCAATTAATGACGTAACCACGCATTAATTTTTTAAATATATCTATATTACTAAAAGTCTGATCTTGACCGCTTTTGGCTCACTGTGGCGTTATTTCTGAGAGAACGCCGCCACCTACGGCCGTCATTTTTGGCCACCTCGTTCAGAGCCCCCTTCTCCTTTCCAGGACTGGAGGATTTTTCCCATCGATGAAAAATCAGAGAGATATTAATGTTTTTAAATAATTTGCTGGAGGGAGGGGGAGGGACTATAAAACCAGGAAATGGTGTGCCTCACTCAGTCTCTGCAAGATGGAGGAAGCCAGAGGTTCACGTCTCTCTGAATAACACTGAACACATGTCTACTCAACTGTGAGTGCCCTTAATATGGTCTGAAAATGAAAATATGGTTGGGTTGAAGTAAAAATGCACTGCTAATTGCTCTTTGGGTTGAAGTAAAAATGCACTACTAATGGCTCTTTGGGTTGAAGTAAAAATGCACTACTAATGGCTCTTTGGGTTGAAGTAAAAATGCACTGCTAATGGCTCTTTGGGTTGAAGTAAAAATACACTGCTAATGGCTCTTTGGGTTGAAGTAAACATGCACTGCTAATGGCTCTTTGGGTTGAAGTAAAAATGCACTGCTAATGGCTCTTTGGGTTGAAGTAAAAATGTACTGCTAATGGCTCTTTGGGTTGAAGTAAAAATGCACCGCTAATGGCTCTTTGGGTTGAAGTAAAAATACACTGCTAATTGCTCTTTGGGTTGAAGTAAAAATGCAAATGGTTGTTTGGGGGGGTTTTGGGTTGAAGTAAAAATGCACTGCAAATGGTTGTTTGGGTTGAAGTGAAAATGCACTGCAAATGGTTGTTTGGCTAAACTTGACAACTTCCAGTTTGCACTATATTGATTTTCGGTAAAACGCTACCACTTATGGCTGTGATTTTTGCCCAACTTACTCAGTCCCCCTCCGCTGATCAGGTGCAGAGGATTCTTCCCATCAATGAAAAATAAAAGTGTTATTAGTGTTTAAAAAATGTTGAGAATCTCTCTCCTGTCAATCACGCCATGAAGGCCACACCTTTTCTGGTGGAAGGGGGAGGGATTATAAAACCCAGAAGTGTGGGTGTGGCTTAGTCCCTGTACGATGGGGGTGGGAGAGATCACAACTCTGAGCTGTGAATCAACTGAACACACTGAATGTCTACTGAACTGTGAGTGTGGTGTTTTGTGTGCTTTTATGGTAGTTTCACCTTGCTTGAAATGGTATGCAACTGCATTTGAATGTGGTGGCCTTGCACCCTGCATGAAATGGTATGAAACTGCATTTGAATGTGGTGTCGTTGCACCCTGCATGAAATGGTATGAAACTGCATTTGAATTTGGTGGCCTTGCACCCTCCTTGAATGGTATGAAACTGCACTTGAATTTGGTGGCCTTGCACCCTGCTTGAAATGGTAGGAAAATGGATTTGAAGTTGGTGGCCTTGCACTCTGCTTGAAATGGAATTTCAAGGAATAGCCGTGAGTCAATTGCCAGCCCACCAGCCATGAGTGAGCTGCCAGCACATCAGGCTTGAGGGACTGAGCTGCCACCCCAAGAATCCATTTGACCACAATGTCCATACTAGCCCTCTGGAGACCAGTAGTCCCTGCAGCCAACAACACCCATACCATCTCTCCAGAAAGCCCCCCCACTGGCCACCAATATTGGAATTGGTGGAGAGGTGGAATATTGCGTCGGGGGATCAGCCCTCCCGTGTGAATATGGGACCTAACGGGTCCCACTTAGTCTAGTATATATTAAAGTTCACACATTTCCTGGGTAGAGCTTGTTTCATCTCAAGACATCTGAACTTTACAAATTTGATCATCCCACTCAATCATTAACATATGTCAACTGAGCATTTTATCTGAAAAATATAAAAGAGGAATGTTATTAATTCATTAAGAAAGTCTATTGTCCTTAGTCAGCAGATCCAGTGGTGCTGAATTGGAAAGCACAATAGGAAGAGGGGTCCCAATGCATGTACAACCAGCAGCTATCAATGCAATGCAGACAGCAAAACACCAGCCATCAATTTCAACGATTTCTGCAACAGTCACCAATGATTAGCTGAAAACATTAGCAAGTTCCAGTAATGAGAGTAAGACGTTAAACCCTATTTAGTTCCAATATAGGACGGACGTGATACATGACATCCCCACAGCATGTGTGCATATTCAATAACATCCTCCACCATTTTCTACCTAATTTTCTTTGGCAAAATAGAATGAAATACATCCTGAAGCATCCTGAACTGTAATGTCACCTAACCAAGTTCACCAGGGATGCTGCTTGACCCAGCACTTTGTGTCTTTTCCATGGTAAACCAGAATCTGCAATTCCTTGTTTCTACCATGAAATGCAGTTAATTTTCTTTAAATGGAGATAACCAAATGCTGCAGTAACTCAATGGGTCAGGCAGCAAGAATAACGTAAGTGGTCCAAGGCAATTGAATAAATTAAGCACTGAAGCAATGCCACTCATTTCAAACACTAGGAACAAGCAGAAGTGGTGGGTTAGAGAAATAAATTAAGAAGTAATGAGTGGGGTCACTGTAATAAAGTGTGTGCAAGTTGCCGGGGAGGGGGGTGGAATGGGTTGTTGGGTCTATGTGATAAAGATGTCTGAATTTTCTCAGAATTCCCTCCATTTCTGATGGTCTATTTGATTCCTTCCACCAGTTTTATTTTGACCTGATCCTTCACTTTACAACAGTGACCATCTATCACAAATATCATGAAAACGTTGTGTGTGAAGGTCACGTAATAT
Source organism: Amblyraja radiata (assembly GCF_010909765.2). NCBI lineage: Eukaryota > Metazoa > Chordata > Chondrichthyes > Rajiformes > Rajidae > Amblyraja > Amblyraja radiata. Next base: position 35,187,878 of record NC_045966.1, on the reverse strand, counting down.
TCTTCTTAAATACAGGAACCTATTATGATATGCATTCCATAAATATGCACAATGCTTTCTCGTTCTTCGGCACTATCCCTCTTTCTCAAACTTCCTATTTTTCTTTGGGTTGACTTTTCTTGCACATTTTCCATATTTGTCTTACTTCTCAGTGAGTGTTAGTCAATGTTATTATTTCAAGCATTACGCAGAAATCCAGGCATGACTGAATAAAAACATAAAAAATTAAAATGTTCCACTAAATAGGACAGATCATCATTTTAAATTTAACCATGAAATAAAAGAAGTTAAAATTTATGTTCTAAAATAACTATCTTATTAGCATATGAATGTTCAATGCTTACAAGATATATCACATTACTTTGTCTACAATTTTAATGGATTGATGTCTCTGTTGAAATGGCGTAGATAATATAATGTTAATGTGCTCTGTTCATATGCTAATGTACATATCTGGCTTACTGTATAATCAACAATGACAGCAAAAGGTGAAAAGCAAGTTGTAATGGAATAAACTAAATTATTATGAACCAATTGCGTTTTTAACTTATTAATCTTTGGTGGTCATCTTGCAAAGCAGGTTCATGTTATTTAGTTGTTCTCTTGACAATAGTAGAGAATTGGATGCATAACTCAAAGTATGAGCAACTATTGCTTAAGTTGGAAAATCTCAGAGGCCATGTAAAATAGGTAAAACCAACATTTCTAAAATCAATTCACATATTATGTTTCAAATCACCAATGCTGGAATTGAGAAATGAACCAACAAAAAACAAAATTAGGCATTCTTCTTCATTTTGATTCAGTGATGTTTTCATTGTAAGGTACCTAAATGTCTCGGTGATCTCAGGTTATATCTATATTTATTCTTTGTATATTAGCTGAATAAATCCATTTGAATTTGTTGTTCTTTGGAGGGTTCTTACTTGTTTTCTTACTTTATATTTGTGATTTTTGCCTCGTGAAATCAACTGATATGCCCTTGAACTCTTGTTTATTACAACTCCCTTCCCGATAATTCAGAGATCAGTTTACAACTATCACTCAAGAACCAAAATGTCAGCTCAATCAGTCTGAGGACTGTTGGTCAGAAAAACTTCAATTTCAGATAGCCTTTTCTAAATATGAATAGAAGATAGATGCAATTCCTTGAAATTAATTATGGTAAGCCAGATGATACTGTCGTGCATGGGCAGAATTGTAAAGCTATTCATTTCCTGATCATACAATTCTGTGTCAAGGGACATTTCCTGAATGTGATACAAGGGTGGAAGTGTATCATTAGTTATGATCTCTATGGTTTGAAGAGTTTGCATTTTAATCGTAAAAGGCATCACAGCAATTGTATAGATGCAATGTTGAGCTATTGATGTTATGGTGACTACTGATTCAACAAATAAGTTTCTTTGTTAGGGCACATGAACTTTGTGCGATTTCTCGCAAAATTGGTTGGTCCTTGGAGATTGTGTGATACTCAGAAACAGGACAAGCCAGAAGGTCAGATTTAGAGTTATAGAATAATATAGCATGGAAACAAACCCTTCTGCTCAATTTGTCCATGCTAACCATAATGCCTGATCTCAGGTAGTCCCATTTACCTGTGTTTGATCCATATCCCTTTTTTCCTATCCATGTACCTGTCCAAATGATATTTAAAAGTTGATATTCTACCTACCTCAACTACTTCCTATGGCAGCTCATTCCATATATCTACCACCCTCTCTCTGTGTGGAAATTTTGCCCCTCAAGTTTCTTTAAAATCATTCCCCTCTCACCATAAACCTATCCCTTCTAGTTTTTGATTCCCTACAATCTATGCATTCACCCTATCTATTCCACTCATGATTTTATACACCTCCATAAGATCACCCGTCAGACTCTTCCCTCAGAAATCCTAGCGTGCTCAACATCTCCTTATAGCTCAGGGACTCCAGCCCTAGCAACATCCTCATAAATCTTCTCCGCACTCTTTCTAGCTTAATTGCATCTTTCCTATAGAAGTGTGTCCAAAACTCACACAATATTCCAAATGCAGCCTCACCAATGTTTTGTAAAACTAATATAGTGTTCTAAATTCTATATTAATTTTCCTGACTCATGAAGGCCAGCATGCTAAAAGCCTTATTGACCACCCTATCGTCCTGCGATGCGACACCACTTTCAGGGAACTTGTACCGGCACTCAAAGTTCCCTCTGCTCTTCAACATTCCCCAGGGCCCTATCATGAATGTCTTGGTTCAAATTCCCAAATACAACACCTCACACCTCTCTGAATTAAACTCCAATAGCCATTCCTTGGCCACTTGCCCAGCTGATTAAGATCCAGCTGTAGTTCTTGATAACCATCTTCACTATCTACAATACCACCTATTCTAGTGTCATATGCAAACTTGCTAGTCATGGGTTGTACAGTACATTCTCATCCAATTTGTTGATATCAATGATGCACAAAAACAATTTTGATGCCAGAGAGAGCAAGTGGTTGTTGGGACTGAAGGAGGAAGGATACAGGAACAGGCAGAGTAATGGATTTCAAGAGGATGAACAAGAGACTGAATGAGAAGTTGTCTAGGATTCAAAGGTTTTCTCAAACTGGTAGTTAAGGAGAGCGCAGTGCATCGGGGGAGGCTATGATATAGGGGAGAGACAAGATACTGTTGTTTGTCAAATATATCAATGATTTGAATGAAAATATAGGTGACGTGACTAGTAATTTTGCAGATTATATCAAAAATGTTGGTGTGATGCAGAGTAAAAGAGTTTGTCTGAGGTTGCAGCAAGATCTAGATCAACTGGGAAAGAGGGCAAAAGAATGGTGGACATAATTTAACAGACAAATATGAACTAATGCTTTTTGGGAACATGAACATAATCATAAACCAGAATAGGATTTACACAGGACTCCAGGGTTGTTGTTGAATAGAGAGACTTTGGGGTGCAAGTTCGTTGATCACTGAAAGTGGTAACATAGATAGACAGGGTGCTTTTTACACTTTAGACTTTAGAGACAGACTTTAGAGACACACCATGGAATCAGGCGCCTACGAACCACCGAGTCTGTGCTGACCAATGATGACCCATACATTAGCACTATCTTATACACTAGGGACAATTTGTAATTTTACCAAAGCATAATTAATCTACAAACCTTTGGAGTCTGGGAGGAAACTCGAGCATCTGGAGAAAACCCACCGAGTCACAGGGAGAATGTACAAACTCTGTACAGACAGTAGCCATAGTCAGAATCACAAAGTAGCTTTTCGTGATTTGTTTTTGTATGGTTGTTTTATGTCTTTTGAACAACACTCCAATAAATATAATTTACCTAACTCACACTTTATTGGATATTTACATATTAGAATTTTTTTGAAGGCTACTTTACCCTTCTTACCGCTACCACATCAATCCAAAATTTTGGGGGGAAAATTACATTTGAACCCTTATCAGAAAGGCTTAATAACGACTATTTATGAGTTGATTTTTAAATTACAAATAGATACATTTGATAAAATTAAGAATGACTGGGAAAGAGAACTCCAAATTTCTCTATCTATAGAGAAATGGGAGAGGATTCTTCAATTAGTTAAAACTTCCTCAATGTGTGCAAGACATGCTTTGATACAATTCAAGGTGGTTTACAGAGTTCATATGTCAAAAGATAAGTTAGCTCGTTTTTAAGGTCATATAAATCCTACCTGTGACAGATGTAACTCTGAAGTGGCGTCACTGACCCATATGTTTTGATCCTGCCCACTTTTGGAAAAAATATTGGAAATCAATCTTTGATACTATTTCTGTAGTTTTAGGTATTGATTTACAACCTCATCCTATGACTGCAATTTTTGGGCTACCAATGTTAGATTCTATTCATTTGTCCTGTTCCGCCCATCGGCTGATTGCTTTTACCACATTAATTGCCAGAAAATCTATTTTATTTAAATGGAAAGTCTCTAACCCTCCGACCACACTCCATTGGTACTCTGAAACGATATCATGTTTAAATTTAGAAAAAATCAGGAGTGACATTGTTGAACCCTTGGTTAAATTTGATAGGACTTGTGGAAGATTTATTCAACATTTTCACACGACATAAATTGTCCCCTCTCCAACCGTTATAAAAATTATTTTACCTTTATATGATGGAACGGTCTTGATGACAAACATGAAATTAAATTGTTGAAATTCTTTGCAGCCCAGATTCTGTTTTGCTTTTTATTCTAGTTTAGGAGGGTCTTGTTTTTTCCTTTTTTCTCTTTTTTTTCCCTTTTTTTTTCTTTCTATCTTTTTGTTTTTTTTATATATAAGTTTTCTTTTAAACATTTAACTATATTTACATAGAGACCGTGAGGTCTATATTCAATGTGTATTTTGACACGGGACTCATATTTAGGTTATACCTGTTATTAATGTAATCCTGATCCCTATGCATCAATATCATTGTTATGTTTATCATTATTCTTTTTGTTGTTGTTTTGCTTTTGTTTTTGAAAAGAAAAAGCTATAAAAAGATTTTAAAAGAAAGAAAGAATTGAATCTAGGTCTGGCGCTGTAAGGCAGCAACTCTACCACTGTGCCAGTGTGCCATCCAAAGAAGATGTATGACATGCTTTTCTTTATCGGTTAGGGCATTGTGTACTAGAGTTGGGCTGTTATATTATGTTACAGCTGCTTCAATGTGCTTCAACGCTCTAACATCACAACTGCAGTGATTAATAGTGCATTTGCTTCAAATTTAGGATGTTGACATAAATATTAAATTATGTGCTGACCTGCTAATATATACAACGTACATTTTCCATCTTAGTAATGTACCCAGCATTAACTAACATCATCAGTGTAGGCTAGCAGGCATTTTGTCACCAGTAATCTTTGCTGCAATGCAGTGCAAAGGGGTGATTTATTTATCCTTTTATTTCATGTTCATATTATTGAAGTGTAGCACATTAATATATGCATCCGGTCAAATATGATACTGGTTGCAAAATTAGGGCACAATGGTCCCCAACTCTTCTCTTAATGATCAACAAAAGATTTTCCAAAAAGCAGTTCTGTTCAACAACAAGTGTTCTGCTGTGAAACACAGTCAAATTTATATTATAGCTTTCATTCAATTTAGTTTCAATTCTTATTATAAATTGAACATGGAGTAGGCGGCGCGACTCTCGTCAGCAGCGGCCTCTGCAGTCCGTCTGCGTTTTTATTATTTTATGTCTATTTTTTTATGTAGTTTTTGTTAATTTTGTTGGGGTATGTGTGTGGGGGGGGTGGGGGTGGTGTGGGGGGGGGTTGGGGGTAACTTTTAAATCTCTCCCTGCACGGGAGACCCGACCTTTTCTTTGTCGGGTCTCCGTTGTCGTTGGGGCTGCAACGAGGAGCGGCCTCCAACAGGAAGACCGGGGGCTCTGGTGCCGACTACTCACCTCACCGTCGCGGAGCTGGCCGAGTCCAGAGCGGGTGGAGCTGTGGTGGAAGCTGCTGCGACCCGACCCCCGGAGCTTCGGTGGCTGCAACTGCGGGTTTGGCGGACGGTAACACCGGGAGCCCGCGGGTCCCTGGAGGGAGACCGCTTTTCGGGGCTTCCGCAGCGGCGACTTCTCCCGCCCGAGTTGCGGGGTTGAAGAGCTCCTGGAGCGGGGCCTTACAGCACTGCCTCGCGCGGCTTGGAATGGCGGCGGGTCTCTGCGAGCGCACGCCGGGGGCTCTAACACCAAGACCCGGTGTGCGACCTTGCATCACCCGGCGTGGCTTAATGGCCACGGGACAATTCGCCATCGCCCGCCGGGGGCTTTGACTTTGACTTTGACTCTGACATCGGGGGGCAGAGTGCAGTGGAGAGAGAAGTTTTTTGGCCTTCCATCACAGCAATGTGATGGATGTTTATGTAAATTATGTTGTGTCTTGGGTCTATTTGTTTGTAATGTATGGCTGCAGAAACGGCATTTCGTTTGGACCTCAAGGGGTCCAAATGACAATAAATTGAATTGAATTGAATTGAATTGAATTGAATTGAATTGATCTCAATGAAATTATATATTTATGTAGCATTATGTACCAATCAGTTCAAAATAACTGCATATAATTCATGCAGTGATTTATGTAGATTATTTTCAGAGTCATAATCATATAATGTGGAAACTCTTCGCCCAATTTGCCCATGCTGACCAACTTGCTCCATCTACACTAGTCCCACCTGCCTGCATTTGGCCCATAGCCCTGTAACCCTATTCGATCCATGTAGCTGTCTAAATGTTTCTTAAATGTTGTGATAGTACCAGCCTCAACTACCTCCTCTGGCAGCTCGTTCAATACACCTACTTCTTTTTGTGTAAAAATGTTGTCCCTCGGGTTCCTATTAAATCTTTCTCCTCTCACCTTAAATCTCCCCTCTGGTTCTCGATTCCCATACCCTGAGCAAAATATTCTGGGCATTTTCCCAATCTCTTCCTATCATGACCTTGTACACCTCTATAAGATCACCCCTCATCCTCCTGCGCTTCAAAGTATAAAGTCCTAGTCTGCTCAACCTCTCACAATAGCTCAGGCCCTCGTGGCATAGCAACATTCTCATTAATCTTTTCTGCACCCTTTCCAGCTCAACAACTTATTTCCTATAAAAGGGTGACCAAAACTGAATACAATACTCGAAATGTGGCCTCCCAATGTATTGTACAACTGTAACATGATCTCCCAACTTCTATATTCCATACTCGGACTGATGAAGGCCAATGTGCCTAAAATCTTCTTCACCACTCTATCTATTTGTGACGCCACTTTCAAGGAACTATGTACCTGCACTTCAAGATTCCTCTCCTCTACAACACTCCTCAGACCCCTGTCATTGACTGTGTCGATCCTAGTTTGACTTCCCAAAATGCAAAAGTTCGCTGTATTAACCTCCATTAACCATTCCTCAGCTCACCTGCCCAACTGTTCAAGCTGCAATTTTTGACAACCATCTTCACTATTTACAATACCAGCCACTTTAGTGTCTTCTGCAACCTTGCCTTGCACATTCTCATCCAAATCATTGATATAGATGACAAACAGCAATGGACCTGGCACCAAACCCTAAGACACACTACTAGTCACCGGTCTCCAGCCTGAAAAACAATATTCCACCATCACCCTCTGCTTCCTACCGTGAAGCTAATTTCCTACCCAATCAGCTAGCTCTCCTTGGATCCCATGCAATATAACCCTTCCAGAGCAGCCCACCATGAGGGACCTTGTAAAATGCTATTTTACTGGTATATTTTGTCAAACGTCTAAATGGAAGTCCTCAATTGGTCATAGTAGACAAAATAATGGCTCAGTATTTGTGACCACTATGATCACCAGCAATCCTGAATTAATGAGTTTGTTATTTCGAAGTTTTGAGATTCTGTTTCACCTGAATGGAATGAGAGTTGTGAATATTAAAATTCTTATGATGGAACAAACATTGGATTAAATCTTAAAGCTATCACCATCCCCTCTCTTACACCTTGCTCCCCGAACATCTCCAAAGGATCCGAAGAATATACAAACCGGCTGCTTTCTGGGCTTGCAGAATGTCAAGTAAGGAGAAGAAAATCTTTGGCATTGCTGTTAATATAATCATTCCAGAGACTAGTATCAATAACTGAAACCCTGTAAGAAATCCTCATTAGAAATCATAGGCACACAAGTAACTATCTAATGATAATGTAACATCATCAAGGATGCTTTATTTCCTTCTGCAAACAGGCTTGTGATACCATTAAAACATTTTCCTTGTAGTTTATGTCAATCAACTTGAGAATTAATTTGTGCAGTGAGAAGGAGTTGACTTTATTTATGGCAGCTACCTGCCTATTAATTAGCATTATTATTAATTTTCTGTGGTAAAAATTATAGAATGAAAAGGCAACACATCAACTGTGTGCACTTATATGCACAATGGACTTGCACTTTTTTTTTAAAGAATGTCAGACAGAGGAACAAGCTAAAAGGGACATCAATCTTAGACTGGCTTTCAACTAAGATGTAGCGGAGCAGCACCGCACTTAGTTCATATCTTTCCCTCATAAAATCTATCCATATTAACCTTGGTAGTTGTCTCTTCTTTAGATTATGTCAAATGCAGCTCGAGATAGCCAAAATCTACACTGTGATTTGGGGAGCAGCTCTACACCACTGCGAGAGGCAGCTGATAAGGAACAAGTTTCTTGTGGCAGGCTGCTGAAAGACAGCAATCGAGATGTCCTACTCTTACCACATATGGGAGTAAAGCCTGTGAATTTGTGTCACAAGTTTCTCTCCATCAAGTTTTAAAACTCACAAGGCAGATGTAATGGCTCAGTGGAGCATGAATTGGCCACCCTCTCCAGATGACAACATTTGCTTTCCAACCCCTCTAACGCAACACACACCTTGTGGCTAACTAGGCTGCTGGCCCACATGGTGAACAAGTCATCACGACTCTGAGATGATTGATGTTGTCCATCATGAAGGTGATGCCCAAATCTTCCTGAACCCAGTGCGCAAACAAACTAATTCTCCAAGCACTAGTGATTGGGATTTGTCTTCTATTGGCTGAAATTTAAAAGAAAATCATTTCACACTGACTGCAAAAAATTGGCCCCTGACTTGGCATTTTTCCTCTTCCTTATGTTTTGTAGCTGCTGGCAAGGCTGTGTTTGTATGTCTGTATGATTGTTAGCCAGTTTGTGATGCAACATTTGACCATGGACCATAATTACTTAAAAATATGCCTCCAAAGTGATGCAGAGCATCTGACCTTTAACATAGCCGAGACCTGCTTTTAGTACTGCAGGTGGTAGTTTCCCTCCTTTTGTAACCGATTTTCACCAACTTCAGATTCCAAGGTCTGCAATTCCTCCTCTAAGCATCACCTTTTTTTGTAAGTCACTTTTTTCAACCAATCATTGTAACCAAGCATTTGGTCATCTGCTCTGACATCTCCTTCCGAGGCTTAGTGTGAAGGATTGAAATCACTCCTCATTAACTCCTTTTATCACCTGAAAGATACAAAGGAATATTGGTTGTTGTTGAGCCCATTGCTCTCCTTCAATTCTGAAATAC